>NW_009188801.1:383-20667 GCF_000690835.1 Fulmarus glacialis
GGCTGCTTCTTCCTCTGAGCTGGGTGCGTTGTGTTTGACTATTCCCTGATGCTCGGACAGGTGCCAGGCTGGAGACTTTTCATTGTTCATGCAAATCTTGCACCTGCTACTGATTAAACGTCTAAAAGTTCAGCCCAGCAGCCAGAAATGCACTGGACTGGCTGGCGAGGAGGTGGGCACTTCTGCTTTGGGGGATTTGGTACTTCCTCGTCTGGGCAGGGACGGTGGTGTGGTTGTGATCATGACTGTGTGTGAAACTACCCTTCTCTTAAGCAAGTTGTAGCGTTTCAAAAGGATTAGTGGTGAAATAGAGAGGAAATAGCACAGAGCCCTAAACCATGAAGATTAACTGGCTGTGTGGTTTAGAGCGGCGTTACCCTTTTGCCATTTAAAAATGAACTCTTATCTCCAATAATCATTCTTTAATATACGTAACCCAGAAGGCCATGAAGGGTATACTGTTTGTTCGGTGTTTTGTTAGGTGTGTGATTAAAACAGTAGAGAGGGCCTTTTTTTCATTCAAACAAAGAAAACCCCACATCTGCGCCCCGAACCGAGAAGCATTTTGAAGAGATGCGGGATTTCGTCAGAAGTGCAGCGTCGTCTTTGTTTCAGTGCTTGACTGAAACCAAGCCTGGTGGCAAGCTGCCGGCTGTTTAATGTCGAGGATGCCAGTACTGCTGCTGCGGGGAGGGGGGAAACGTTCGGGGTGCCTGCATGAGCTCTGAGGGACCCTCCCGGGCGCACACAGGCACCCTGGGTCATTTTGGTGCTCGACCCTGCACGGAAGAGCTGCTCGGGGTCATCTTGCCTTTGTGAGAGGCAGCACTTTGCTGCATGGCTCCTGCTGCCTTCCGAGAGGCCTCGCTAGTGCGTTTTCCGACAGTTGTCACCGCTTGCTTTCCCAGGGCGCACCAGAGGTCGGTGGTGCGGTTTCCTCCATGGCTCAGCAGGAGAAGCACCCCCGGCACGATGGAGTTTCTGAGAGGCAGTGTTCTGCACGGAGACTAGGAAGCGCGCAGGATCCAGCAGGAACAGTCGTACCAACAAAACTTTTAAAAACGTTTCTAATAAAATCTAGAGCATCTGTTTCTGTGACTGAAATCGATGGTTCAGACTGCTCAGCAAGGAGCATGTGCGATGGATTTTCAATAATCTGCATGGCACAGCTCAGGCTTGAGGAAAAAATAATTAGGCCTCATTCTGTGCCTCTAAATGTGAGTGTGCCCAGTAAGAGCAGTGGAAGAATCTGATGCGCTGAGGGTAGTTAAAAGCTTAATGCCGCCTGCAGAGTGTGGGAGGGCATGGCCACTCTTAGATGCTATTTCTTTTTACTCAAAGGTATCAGAGGATAAATAGCGGCTCACAAGAATAAAGACTGATGTTTGACTGAGATACTTCCTGTGCTTGTTGGAGAAGAACAAGGCCAAGAGTATTTTGAAAGTAAAAGCTTATTTCCTGTGAAAAACTTTTGCTGAAGTGAAGGGCAAGATCGCTTTAGAGCTGGAGTCACAGCTGCGGTGATTCAGGCCAGCCACGCTGGCACCTGGATGGGGCTGGCTGGGTTGGTCTGAGGCAGAGTGGAGGGCACCCAGCGCTGGCCTGTCTAAACCTGCAGACGGGCAACAGGCATCATCTGCTCCTCTTGCTTCACTGGGAATGGGCAGGGAGGCTGTGTCCTCTGCCTGCCAACAGCCTTGAGAACTTGATTAGAGACTACAGGTTGGTTCGTCTGCAGGTATAAACTGGCCTGCTCTGGTTGACTAAATACATGCTCCAGAGGCTCAGCTGAGAGCCAGTGCGGGTCTCTTGGCCACCCAAGCAAAGTATGTGCAGGAGTGTCATCCCATCATGGGTATCAGGACTGTTTCTGTAAGCTGAAGGTCATTCCTGCAGCACTCTCTCAACCCTGATTTAGAAAGGCTAGTCTCTGAGGTTAGCTCAGTCCAAGACCTATCTTCCTCATCATCTGGTTTAGGTTTTCCTTTAGTGCTTACCATGGCTGTGAGCTTGCTTATCTGCTGAATCACTGCCCTCATGCAGACCTGCAGGGTTCCACCGGGAGCTGAATCGGGTTCCACCGGGAGCTGAATCAGGCTCCCAGGCACGCTGTCTTTCCCCTGCAGCAGCACAGCTCTGGGGGAGGAGGTAGCCGGGAGCGCTGGGTGCAGAGCGCAGCGCTGACAGTCTGCTGGAATACAGTTGCTGGAGCAGGGATTTCAAATCTGCAGTCAGGCTGTATCTCGCAGTGGGTAGAAAGCACTTTGCATGGTGTCTGCAGTTACTCAGCTGTTGGAAACCTTTGTTCTGTGCTGCTCTGTGTGGAGCTTGATATAGCTTGGATTTTCTTTTGGTGCCCAAGTTCTATTACTGTCCTTGCTGGGTATATTTTAAAACTCTTCGCCCCAGTGGGGGTTTTTTTTGTTGGTTTTTGAATACTGCATACATGAATTTATTCCCTTAAGATCTTTCTATAGCAGAGATGCTCAAACTGAGTGTATGCGTGACCTTGTGGTAGTAAGTGGGATAAGTCTAATAGGTAGCTTTGGTTTCCATTCTCAGCAGTTTTTTACATGGTGCAAGCTGCTTTTCTATCATCAAAAATGCAATTTTGTTATAAAATATTTATTATAAAATGCTGGGTTTGATATCTGCTTTGCAGAAATGCTGTAAGATCCACTCCAGGGTATCTAGTGGACAAACTCTCTGTTTCCCAAAGGCTGGATAGAAAGGGAAGAATACCAAATCTTCTGACTACAGCAGAAAACTAGGAATTTTTTCTGAGTCTCGCTAAGGCAGTCTTTGTCTCAACCAGAATTAGGACCCCCCCTCCCCCCCGCCCTGCATCTGCCCTGTTCCCAATCTTGAGGTCAAACCTCCTGGCCACAACCCTCTCTATTTAAGAAAAAAATACAGACACTAGTTGTAATCTGTGCTATGAAAATCTAATCTGTGACCTAATTTGTTGTGATACCATGAAGAACCTGTCAGTAGCAATCACTGTAACCCGTGGCATGGACGCACTGCCTGCTTTCCAAGAGCACTCGCTCATCGTAGCCTCAGAGCGGTGTCACGCCAAGTGGGCTCCTCCACTGCCAAATTTGGGGAATAATATACAGACAACTCTCAGATCACTTTTGTTATTCTTTTAAAATGAAAGTGGAACGAGCAGTCTTACTATGTGTGGAAGTGAACCTCTTCTGCAGGCGATCCCTGCAGAACAGGCTGGTTTGAAATGTGTGGGAAGGAAAATGAGATGCAATCATAACTGGACAATTTTCTGTGCATGTTGTGATAGCCATTTACCTGTTAAGTGCTCATTCACCTTGTCTGTGGCAGCGACTTGGATGCAACCAACTCCCTGGGTGAGTGGTTAGAGGAGTGACTTATCTAAATAACCTGGCACCAGTGTGAGCTGAGGTTTCTTGGGCTAATTCTCAGAGGGCAAAATTGGCTGGCTTCTGGTACAGCCCCTTTGAGTCAAGTTTGTTGTCCTTTAAGGAAAAAAAACAGGATCTTCTGTGGTGTGTTACTGAAACCAGGACTGCCAATCTTGCTCTGCAAGGCTACAGAAGAAAGGAAGGTTTTACAGGTCAGGAATGCACAAATAATAAGCTGAAAAACTGTGAATCGTATTCCTAGGTCCCTGCACTGCTACATCTGACAGGGAGAAATCTTAACTGAGGAACTACTGCTCTATCAGAAACGGACAGCAGAGCTAGGCTTCCGACTTGACTGTTCTAGAAATAACAGTTCCTTTTTTTTTAAAAATATTATCTTTAAAGTGCTTTACTTGAAAGTACTAAATTAAAATGTGCAGGGGCATGCAGTCTGTTAATAACTGCTAAGAGATCTGTGTCCGGGCTTAGTGAGACACCATCAGTCCGTTTGGACTTTGAGAGCCTCTGGGTCTCTAGCTGGGTTTTTGGGATCCAGTACGATGCATGTCCAAAATGAGGCCATAATCTATGGTCTTACTCCTTCCCTCCTCACCCTCACAGAAGCTTCCTGTGCTGCCATTAGGGCTCTTACACTTTGTATTTTGAGTCTCCTCTTTATTTTCAGTACTTGTACAGCTCTCGTTCCCTAGCGTAGGTTAGTCGTTAGTCATATGTTTGCACAGAGTACATGCATTTCCATAGGATTTTGTAAACTCTGCGTCCTTTTACCCATGCTGGGCACTCAGTGCTCAAGTTTCAATGTGTTATTTGTTGCTTTTTGTTCACTCCAGGCCCTTCCCTCCACCCACTCACTTCCTCTCACAAGTGTTTCCTCACTTCACCACTTTTTCACACGCATTTTGCATGCAGGGTTGCCGCCCGTTGCGGGCAGCTCAGCACTTCATCTGCCCTTCACCTCTGCGGGAGATGGGTGTGCGAGAGGAGGAGCGGAGGCAGGGAGAAGGTGCTTGCACGCGTAGGGGGAAAGGTGCAGCGGCAGGGGGAGGGGGTCTGGGTGCAGGTGTATTTTGGGGAAAGAGGAGGAAAGGCCTGTAAACAGCATGTATGTATGGGTGGAGGGAGTGAAGGTAGAAGAGGCGGATGGTTATATGTGCGCTCAGGGATGGGGTGCAGCGAGATGTCTGTGTGTACGCAGCTGGGAGATGGCAGGGCACATAGGGCTGGCACACGTGCAAGGTTTGAGGAAGGTGCATGCTCCAGGCCAGAATGCAGCCAGGCCAGAGGCCCCGCTCCCTTCCTCAGCCCAGCACAGGCAGGCTGGTCTGCTTCCAAGAGTTGTTCTTGGGGCTTAATAACATGTTTTAACATGCAATTTTTTTCTATCTGCTTCTTGTTTCTAACAAAGGTTTCCCCCCTCCCCTTGGACAACAATTTCTCAGCCACGTGGGGTGCATCTGGCACCTCACAACCTGTTAAAAAGAGGAAAAAAAAAAACCCACCATGAAAATAGCATGTCTGTAGTTTTAAATTAGGCAAGGGCTAAAATTAGTAAGAACAGGCCTATCTGTGGCTGTGCAAACCAGCAGAGAATTAATATTCATCGGATGCTGAGCAAGGCGAGCAGAGGTTTGCAGCTTCCACTTCCTTCGCCATGTCCCTCTCCTGTCCTTGCAGCTTCTCTTCCCTGTAGGGCTCAGTCACTAGTCAGCAAAAGCTGTACAGATGCTGCTAACCTTGTGCCAATACCAATGCTGCTTTCAACGTGAAATGTTATTTCAGTGTGAAATGTTAGCAATAGCCAGAGTGTTCTTACCGCACTCCTTTAATTTCTTTGCTCGGGTGCTATGCGTGCAGCTTTGGACGCATCGTGCTAAGGTGACTTGTCAAGAGCCCTGGATGTGGTCCGAGTCCCACTCTGGGGCCTGGGTCCACCCACCGTTTCCTTGGCAAGAAAGGTGCCCCCAGGACACTTGGTCTTGTTTTCTCTCCCCAGCTGTGGTTTACTTTCCTCCGCTGTAATTGTGTTGCTGTTAATGGGGCTGCAGTATAAACCAGTTGCTGAAATAATTGACATTACAACAATAACTCTAGGTTGGTTTGGTTCTTTGCAGCTCCATTTTTCTTTGTACATCCTGGCATCATTTTCATTTGCAGTATGACCCATGCAAACAGGTTTATTTGCGCAAGTTAAAGTGGGCAATAGACTGGTGGGAAAGGGTGGAAACTTGCTGGTGGAGGGGAAAATGACAGGAAAAAAGGGACCTCGAGTTGCTGGGGAAGGGAGTTGCAGGAGGGGTGTTGAGTTGTTTGGTGCTGCTGGTGGAGATGACATACGGCTGCCGGTCTTTGCGCGGGGAATGATGTGTTTGAGGGGGGGGAGAAGGGCAAGAGTCTTCACCTCTCTTCCCCCCTCCCCTGGGAACCACTGGGCTAGGCCCTGCGCCTGCTGCCAGAGGTAAACGCCTGGGAGTGGATGTTCTTCCACCCCTAGCATATCCAGAGGAATTGGAGGTCACTTGGAAATCAAAATTAAACAATGCCTTAGCGCAGCTTTGTAAAGTTTACTCAAAGGGCTGGCGTTACTCCAGTGCGGTTAAACTGATGACCTCCCTCCCGTAACAGCACAAGAGAGAGGGCTCTGGTTGGGCTGTCAGCGGTGACTGCAGAGCGTCACGTTAGGTGGCAGGGCTGGATTCCTGCCCCCCTCACCTTGCTCCCATCAGAGCACGCAGGGTGCAAAAGCAGGGAGGGCTGGACTGCGTCAGGCACGTCGCTGCCCAGCAGCCGCTGGCGGGGATCGTGCTGGAGGCTTGTGAAGTGCCTGGGCTGCTGCAGGCAAGGGGCAGCGCTGAGGGACCATCCCAAAACGGGAACAGCCATGTGGTTGTTCTCTGGAGGACTGCAGCAGCCCGCAGAGGACCTGGAGTTGGCTTGTTTCCCTGGGCCGCGCCTCCTTTGAGCTGCCCCATGGAAGGACCGCCGGAGCCTGTCCCTATAGGCATCATCCAGCAGCTTGCTCCTGACGTTGGACAGCTGCTGCCATCAGGGTAGAGTTACGTGGTGGATGATTTACGTTCCCCCGCAACTCAGTGTCTTGCCAGCGACACAGGGACAGGGAGTAGTGTGATGGGGAGTATCTCTGCAGTCTGCAAACTCCAGGAATGATTTGGGTTTTCATGGTGGTGGGTCTGGACTAGTCAACAAAACTTAAAGGGAAAAAATAGGAGCCCCGTTCCCAAGACTGTTCTGCCAGTCCCAGAACTGAGGAGGGCAAATGCTCCTGCCTGCAAATCCTAACTCCCTCTGACGGACTAGTCGTATGACCAAATACGATCTTCTGTGCATTAATAGGTCTGTCTGGCATCCTGCTTACGTTGAGGCCTTAAGAAGTATTTACTGTATGCGGCAGTGTTCTCGTGTTAGTGCGCTCTGGGTATCGCAGATACCCACTGGCAATGGCCTACAGCAGTCTGTCAAATGAGAGCATTGGTAGGATTCCCTGTGAATGAAGAAGCCACTCACATCTCTATTTAAGGGTTGGGACCAAGTTTCTTTCCCAGGATTACCGCCTTGAAAGGAGATTGTTTGTTTTAGGAATGGCTCCAAGTTGCAAACTTCTTCTGCCCAGGACAGAATCATAGAATCATGTAGGTTGGAAAGGACCTTTAAGATCATCGAGTCCAACCGTTAACCTAACATTGCCAAGTCCACCACTAAACCATGTCCCTAAGCGCCGTGTCTTTTAAATCCCTGCAGGGATGGTGACTCAACCACTTCCCCGGGCAGCCTGTTCCAGTGCCTGTTCCAACCCTTTCCGTGAAGAGATTTTTCCTAATAGCCAATCTAAACCTCCCCTGGTGCAACTTGAGGCCATTTTCTCTTGTTCTGTCACTTGTTACTTGGGAGAAGAGACCAACACCCGCCTCGCTACAACCTCCTTTCAGGTAGTTGTAGAGCGCGATGAGGTCCCCCCTCAGGCTCCTCTTCTCCAGGCTAAACAACCCCAGTTCCCTCAGCCGCTCCTCATAAGACTTGCTCTCCAGACCCTTCACCAGCTTTGTTGCTCTTCTTTGGACACAGCTGATCGGACATTCTGGTTATTGGCATTACTATCATTGCATTTATGAGCAAAAATTGCTTTAGGTCCACTTGCACCTCTTCTAGGTCTGCTGCTACCCAGCTGTGTGCCTGGGCGTAACATGAATCACAGTGCCTCTAAAATACGCTTATGCATTCGAGGTATGATTATGCCTAAAACTTGGAGCTGCTGCTCATACCAAAAAAAGGGTCTTTTTTACTTGCTGAGGTTCTGTTTGGTATGTGATCTTTTTCTTAAAAATAAACTACTTGATGTGAGAAGCAGCTGGTGGATATACTCAGAACTCTTGTTCTGGGGGGGAATGCCACCCGGGTGGAGATCGCAAATCCTTGCACGTTTTTGCACAGGGCTCCCGTGAGATCACGTAGCTGGTACAGAACCAGTAAATTCTTCCCCCCACAGACTCCTGCAGCACGTCAGTCAGTTTGAGGAAGCAAGAGAGGGGAGTGGTGACCCAGAAGGAAAATACTGTGCTCGAGTGAGCATGTAGAAAAGAACTGATCCTGATAACCTGGTGCGCCTGCTGATCCCACTGGCAGGCTGGAGCGCTTATCCAGAGCCCTTGGAGAGGACCATCCGATATAAGGCCACCCAAAAGACTGTGGCTTATCAGCACATTGCCCAACGCTGCGTGGGTTTGGAGCTGTTCCTGGGCAGTTGTTTTCATAGAGCTGAATACGGTCGTTTGCATATTGCACAGGGTTTGGGCTCTTCCTCTTAACTCTGTTGCGCACCATTGTACGTGTGTCTGTGAGGGAAGTCGGGTTCTCAGTCAGCGCCCAAATTCGTGTAACTTCCCCTGGGCAGTGGCTCCCAGAAATGCAGCCCCCTCTCCATCAGCCCTGCTGGGGAAGGGGAAGGGCAGGGGCTGCTCTGCAGGGGGACCTCAGCAAGGAACTTCCCCTGCATTTGTTCTCCGCCCCTGGTTCCTCATGCATGAGATGATCCGAGTCCTTATGCTCCCCCTGTCATGGGACATTCACCAGCTGGGGTTTCTGCAACAGGGGATGCACGTGTCTGCTCCAGAGGAGCCACGGGCTTCCTGTGAAATCCCCCCGTAAAATAATAACACACACCCCATCCAAATTAGTAGCCACGTGTCTGGCATGCCCCAGCCTCTCATCAGCCCTGCTGCTGGGGAGACTTTGGGGGGCAGCCAGAAAGTGTCCTTGCTGCTGGGGGAAACCAGAGCCAGCCCCCACCGGCCCTGCCCGCCGGGGCAGCACGGGGCGTGGATGCCCCTTTCACTCCCCTCACCACCTGCTGAAGTACAGGGGGAGAGGAGGAAGGTGAGCCTTGTTTCTGCCCCCAGTACCCTGCCTGCAGCTGTGCCAGTGCATCCCAAGCCTTGGTCCAAGCGCAGGTGGTGGCAGTTAACACCCAGCTGAGACCAGCAACTTGCCAAGCTGGTCCTTCTCCGAAGCTGCTCTAGGCCTGCCCTACCCTCTTCTGCAGGATGGAGCCCAAACCGACACTCAGCCTTCACTGGGTTTCGTTGAGGTTTGACCTACCAGGAACTCATTATCTGTAAGGCAGTTGGGGATGTGTCCTAAACGTTTCTTTAGAGCGTCTTTCTCACAGTGCGCTGAATGATTTCTGAGCTGGAAGAGTGGCCAGAGCCTCTGGGAACCAGGCAAGCTACCCCCTCTTGGTGTATTTTGTTTTGTTTCCTGCACTGTTCTTTTGGGCTCCAGTCCTACCGTGCGTTTCACTGACATCAGTAAAACACTGACAACTCCCTCACAGGCAGAGCTCAGCAGGATCAGGGCTCTTCGGAGATGAAAGCATATCCGAAAGTGCGAAAGACGTATTTTCAGAGGTCACTGAAACTCCGTCCCTTATCCCAAAGCCTCTGTTTGCCCTAGACATTATTATTGCAAGTGCAGTAGGTGAATTTAGGTTCCATCCCCATGAGAGGATGTACCAGTTAATACAGAGAACTTTAGAAATTGCCCTTCCGTTCTCTGATGTCACTTTAATCCCTTGAGTGTACAGAGATTAAAAGAAACTTGATGAACGTACTAAACATTCATTGCACATTTCTTTTCCAGTATCCAGCTGACCTCAAATCCTGAATGAAATGAATTTGCATTTGTTCCTAAAAGTGTCTCATTTTGTGACTCAAAATGTCAACACATTTGAAAATGGTCCCACATGAGACGTTTGTATCTCTTGGAGTTTAAATTGCTGGATCAATTTCACATTAATATTAAGGGTATTTAAAGGACAAATTCTCTGCCTACTGCAGTGAAAATTTACCCAGAGGTATGACATTTCACCTGCCACTGAGTGTAAGATTGTTGAATATAATGGACTGGAATAGCTAGATTTGCACATACTGGTAACAAAAGAGGGTGAGCAGCGTATCCCATTACAAAACCTTTCCTCTTTTTTTTTTTTCCTCCTCCTTTTTCAGCCATCAAAACTTGCATCCTGTTTGCAATTTATATTACTGCGCTATTCAGAAGTCCCTGCCTGAATTTGGGCACGGTTTAATCATGTACCATATGGGTCAATAAAGAGAGCCCTGAAGAGCTTCCACTCAAAAAGGCATAAGGAAATGGGAGCACCGGGGTGCATCCAAGGTCTTAGAGCTGAGCAGCAGCCGCAATGCCTGGCTCCAGCTTCACCGGTTCCTGCGCTGGACCACAGAGCTATAAGCCCTATCACGTGCTCTTCTGGTTGCAGCTGTGCCGACTGACAGGGCTTTGCCACAGCTTGTCTCTGCTCCTCAGCGTGGCTCTGTCCCAAGTTAGAAGAAAGGAGGAGGACAGTTCGCAAGCCTGGAGCCCCTCCTCCTCAAATGAAATACAGGGGCAACTGGAACAAGCTATCAGCAAACTAAAGCAGGCAGTATAGCTGCAAATAATTTGAACCCAGGGGCATGGGGAACCTGAGCCTGCGCTAAGGCATGTTTACCCGAGGAAGTGCCAACATAACCTAGGAGAACATACCATAAAATTGCACCATACTGTCCCTCCCTTGCGCTGTCACGGAAACCAGATGCCAGGATGGAAAAGCACCAGGAGCTGGCTAAAAAAGCTTCAAGTGTCAGAGAGCCCTGCTCAGCCCTACCTTCTGCTGCAGGCCATCTATGCTTCCCGGCATTCCCTGATCTCTTGCCAATTCCCATCAACAGCTGTGGTTTGTGGTTGAAATGCTCAGCATTTGTCTCCTCTTTCTCCTAGCAGACCTGCATCAAAGCTAGATGTGCAGCATGTAGCAGTTTGGGAGTCCCGGGACTCCCAGAACTGGCCTCCAAGCATGAAATCAAACCCTTCTTTAGTCCTTTATCTTCCCCAAGGTCTAAGACACCGCAAGTATGGGTTTGTAAGTCTTCTGGGCCCTTCTGATGGAGTTTGAGGAAAGGTTATAACAAAGTGCTTTGTAATACATTATTTTGTTTCTTTTAAAGAACAAGAAAGTGCCAGTAGTAAATCTAAAGCTGGATCGCCAGCCCAGAAGCAGCCTACTTACAGCATTTAGCAGATAAAATGTTCTTCACTCTACCATGCTTATTCCCAGTTTCTGTGTCTATGTAGTACTGTTCAGACTGCAGTTCAGAGTAGGAGCAGCTCCAAGATGTAAGTAAGTGTCTGCTAGGAATCCCACTCCTTGTTTCAGGAGGCCCAGAAGTTCATTAGATGTTTAATAGCTTCCAGTCACTGCTGTGCTGGATGGACCTGAACTGGTGACCCAGAGGGGAAAGGTTCTCCCGCACATTTACAAACCCTGAGGCATCTGTTCCCCAGACACAGATTTGTCTAATTCCCCTAAACCACTGATGACCTGCCCTGAAATGATACTCTCATTCCCTTAGGAAATCCCTTGGGTTGATATCAAGCAGATAGTTATTTTTGGGTTCTTTCCCAGAGAGAGTGCACTTTATTCCTCTGAACCACACCAAATAAATATATCATCGGACTGTAGTAAAGGTCCAAAAAGCTTTATTGAAGGGGAAACAGATTATTAATAATTAAGGGTAGTTCACTGTATTGTTTTTGAGCCAAGTAAAGCTAGTAGCGCAGAGATAAAAGTGTAGAATATCGAGACTGAATTGATTGCAACATTTAATGGCAATATAAAAGTCAATTAATGAATTGCAATGGTTAACTCTGCATTAAAGTGAAACATGCAGCTCCGAAGCAATGTATTAAGCATTTTTAAGGATTACAAAAAGCAAACAGACAAAAAAAAAAAAAACCCAAAACCAACCCAAACTCCCTTGTTGACTAGTAAATGCCTAAATTATTTTTTTCCTGGGAGAGAAGCTCATATCACCATATTTTTAATGCTTTTATCCTAAAGCTCTGGGTGCATGTGTGTATGTGTGTGCTTTTCCCATAGCACCTTTCAGAATTAAATAAAGCCTTTACAAGAAGTTGATCAGTGATTAATTCTAACAAAATTCTCTCCGGGCTGCCCGCGATTTCTCATGGCAGGGAGGACAGTAGTGCAGAAAGAACAGGCTTCAACAGATGCCTTTGTAAGAAAAGCTCTAAACGAGGAGAATTGCAAACTCTACGTGTTTGAATCGCCCCATGTTGTTTATTATCTACCCAATTACAGTTTCCTAATTTAAAAGTCTATTCTCTATTTCTCTGCAATAACAGAAGAACATAACATTGAAAAGAGAAAACAGAATCATTGGGTGGAATAGTTGTACTTCTGGAGGATGAGGAAGGTTTTAAAATGTTCTGCATTGAACAAATTAAAGGTTTATTGCAGAATAAACCTGCAGCCATTCCTTCTCACTGACAGTCATTATATTGTCATTTCGTCCTTTTGCAGCCTTTCCAAAACCATCCATTTCTTCTGAAACCTTTGTCCAAGCCTCAGTCTGGCATGAGGTCTTCTCCTGCACTGCGGTCTCCCACTCTCTGCCTTATTTCATGGTAGCCATTCGATCTTCCAGTGGGGACACATGCCCCCGCTTTGCCATCTGGACACATTCAGGTCCTCTGACTGCAGTCCCGTCTGCGCTAAACCCACACTTATCTGCAAAACCTTTCACAAGCTCAAGGCCGGAGTCTGTCATCCGAACGGTAGTGTGTTATGCCTTAGGACAGAAGCGACCCCATTAAAACCATTTAGAAGCACGCATACTTAGGGCTGTCTCGCTGCCCTTATGTCTCTCTCTGCTTTCATGTGGTTCCCCAGGCCCTTTCACATCCTTGCTTAAGCTGGTCGTCTTTGAGCAAACCACAGAAATGCTATATTCTCTACATCCGCCCCTATCCGCCCCTACCGTCCTTTTAAGGTAAAATTCAACAGATAAATAATTAGGATTAAAATAATAACGGGAACATAATGGGAGCATGAAGAAGCCAGTAGCATTTGCCTTTTCTTGGAGGAGAAAAAGATATAATTGCAAAATAGAGAGTCCTGTGAACAGCGTAACTAATGAATCCTAATTTTCTCCTGATTTGGGTTCTGTGCCCCCTGCATTTTCCACTGGAGCTTTCTCAGTGCGAAACCTCTGGGCTCCTCCCTGTTCCCAGCTCTCCTCTTCCCTGCCATGTATCCAGTACCTCCGCTGCAGTTCCCCCCAGTCTCTGTCTTACATCTTGCCAGCTGGGCAGGAGATGGCACGTGCAGGTTGACTGGGCAGTATACACATGCTGTTTAGTGTCCAGCATCATCAACCACATTTCCAGGGGAGAGCAGGCTATATGTCCTGCGGCAGGGTGTACTGCTACCTGGCACAGGCCAAGGGCTCACCGGCAAGCTAGAGCCAGCTCTGAATGATCAGCCTCGCTGGGAAGCATATAGTAGAGACGCTGTACTGCTCTGTCTTTTGTACTCGGGTTAGTTGGCTTAGGACTAGCTTGGTGACCGCTGTAGGACATTGTGTTTTGCCACGTGGAGACATCTCACTACAGTGG
Source organism: Fulmarus glacialis (assembly GCF_000690835.1). Classification (NCBI taxonomy): domain Eukaryota; kingdom Metazoa; phylum Chordata; class Aves; order Procellariiformes; family Procellariidae; genus Fulmarus; species Fulmarus glacialis. The sequence continues at coordinate 13,769 of NW_009188801.1, forward strand.
TAGAAAACCAATGTGTACAACTCATCTCGGTGTTTGCGTTTTCCTCTCATCTATGACTTAGACTGCGAGCTGCTTGGAGCAGGAATTGCACCAGCATTTCTGTAAAGCACCACAGAAATCCTTCCAACTTAGTTTTTTACGTGTGAAGTTATTGAAGTTTAACGGTATCACTGTAGGCACTTAGAAATTATCAGAATGGGAGGTACCACTGACAGGCTACCTAGTCTTCTCGCTTAACATCATACAAGAAGTCCACGGCCAGAAACATGGTCTAAGCTTCTCTGAGTTACAGCCTAGTACCTCACAAGAAAAGACTATTTTGCTTCTTTCCAGTTTTTGGCTTGTCCACTGCCTGAGACAGGAATCATTTAGAATAAGGAGTATTATTATTATTAAGGAATATGACCATGTATTTAAAAAACCCCACTGGTTTGTGATGCATTCCTGTAGAGGCAGCGTGGTCACGGTGCGAAGCTGCTTGCTCTAGTCTGATCATTAACACAATATGCACCTAAGCTCTGACTCCAGGAACCCAGATGTCTCAAATGGGACTATATGCAGGTTGGTATAAACAGGCACAGAATGTTTCCCAGCTCATGCGTGGGGTTTATCAGCTGGACATAAAAAATACTATCTTTTCATCAGGTGGGTAAGCTCAGAATAAGTTTAAGTAATTGCCATGTGCAATGTCAGCTTTAGTCCCTTTTCTTGCTAACTGAATATTAAGCAGCTGCATCTGGTGCTAGATTCAGTCCTAGGTGCCATATTCATGCTCAGGAAAAAGGAAGAGAAAGATGTCTGGTGTGCAGTGTTTCGGTTGCTCAGCAAAGGAAGTGTTTAACTGCATGCCTAAATGCTTTGTTTTATGGCAGCCTTCATCTGCACCTAGTCTGTCCCTCACAGATTACAGTATGGGGAAAGGTCCTGGCTTTCCATTTGCTCTGCTAGCAAACTCTTTGCAGTTAGACTTTTGCTTATGTGAGCAGTAAGGACTCTGTTTCTGTCGTTCTAGCTACCCAGACTTCTTAAAATGATCACTCTCAAAGACTTTACTTTGGAAACCAAATATACCTACCATGCGGGTGATGGGTAACTGGGAATTTCTCATCCCACAGAAGAAGAGTGCTACCTACCCACTTCATATGAGATCACTGGATCGTCTACAAGAAAATGTGTACTGATGGGGAAAGGGTTTCTTCAAAGTTCTTTACATTCAGCAATTGGGTGCACTAAAATTATTTTAATGTCTGCTGCTCTTTGGAGCATATTGATGGAATTGCATGAGGTGACAGTATAATGGGATACAGCAGAAGACTGTATCGTAACTGTTATTTTAAAGAGGTAGATATAGTTGGTGAGCCAATAATGAACTCATAGTCTTTTTTCTCTCATTATTCAGTAGCCTTGTACTCAACATCACTTAGATCACAAATGAAGATGAATTTGGTTTATAGTAGTTCAAGTGAATGTTGCAAAACCAGTCCAGGTTTTGATCAGCTAAATTGAATTCCGCTTTTCAGATGGGAATAAACAGCCAGGTCCTTTCAAACTAAACCAGTGGTGCAAGGACAGAACAGTGGCAACAGTGACACAGCAGCCCCATGGGGTGCTGAGCACCCTCAGCTCGCAGTTGTGCCACCAGAGATTGAGGAACACACATCCTATGGGATGCAGCCCGAGGGATGCAGTCCCTGCTCGTGTCTCGCCTAGCGATGTCAAGTCCCTGTTTGTTCACTGGGTTTTGAAATTGGCCTCTGAGACTGACACTTTGCAGAGCCCTTCCCTGAGGTGCTTTAATTAACTTACCTGTTTCCCCACCAGAAGATTGCAACATCCCCTGTGATCTGAAGAGGAAACTAAGTACCGCTGTAGCAAAGGAAACAGCTGAGACAAAGTGAAACGGTCTCTTCACAATGTCCCTTGGCAACACCTAGACACAGCCCAAAAATCACTTATGAGCTAAATGCTATTCTGAGGGTTTCTAATAACAAATGAATTAAGCACTTTGGGGAAAAAGGAAAAAAATAAGCAATAAACAAAAAACCTCCAATGATTACATCACTACAAAGGATGTCATCAAAGTAAAATACCAGTCTCATGCTCCTGAGGTAGGCAGAATTCTCAATGAAATTGATGAATATTTGTTTCCATCAGGGCAGCATAACTGCATTCGCTCAAAAAAAAAAAAAAACAACCCAAAAAAAAAAATTGAGTTCTCTTCCAGAGAGTAATGAAACAGTCTAGCCTTCTTAAATATTGCCTTCCCTGTTCTCTGAAACATTGATTCTGTCCGTTAACTGGAATACTATTACGCTGCTGATTGATCTGAAACATTTTGGGGGGGGGAGAGGCTTGTGAGAAAGTTCCAGTTCAGATATATGACGCCTGCCCCTCTGCGTCGCTTCCCGGTTCGCAGCCTCCCCTGACTTTGTGAAGCACTTACTTAAAGGCACTAACAGCTACCCAGAGTGAATAAATCCAGTGGCGTTTAGGAGCTTTGCTGAAGAAAGGTGCCTTTCATATGAGCAGAGGTGATGACCCAGCACCTGCTGAAGTGATCGTAGCTTTTCTGCTACGCTGAGCAAACCTCTGCTGAAGAACGGGTGTATCTTGGGTTTTTCCTCACCTGAATGCCATAAATTCAGAAGCGCAGCCTGTGGCCATGACCTCCTGAACTTGGTAATGCTGGATTATCTCGATGGCTTAGCAGGCCTCTTCTCTCGCTGGCCAGCTCACCTGTTTGCTAATAGCATCAGTTTTACCACTGCGATTGCTCAAAGTACTTCTCAGTGCAATGGTGTCCAGGCGGTGGTTGCTGAAGAAATTCTGTGTTTCACGAACTTTAATAAGCGGCTTAAAGATCTTGGTGTCTAATACTGTGTTCTGCTCTATTCTGTAACAGGTCTACTACCATAATTTATCTTTCTATTTTACAGTAGAGATAAAATATGATTAAAATAGCTGCAGTTCCTCTTTCCACCTTCCCTTATGCTTACTGGTCTGCAGTCTTCTTTCTAATGCAGGCTTAACACCTGCCATTTTCTCTTTATTCCTCTTTTTGCTTTCCTGTCTCATACGGGTGAGCTGTTCTGTTGAGGAAAGGCAGCAAAATGTAAAACCAAAAGAGCTTTTTACTGTAAAATCACCATTATGTTTAATCATGGTCCAACACTGAACTCGCCTGTGTCATTCGACTTAAAGAAGTGTTCATGAATTGAAAGCGTCCTGCATCTATTAGCTGAGGCTCCCCATCTTAACATTTGCAGGCAGCAATTGCATCAACAGATGAGCAAACTCGAAAATAATCTCAGACTTTGTAGTGGCAGAAGAGGAGATGACTAATGTAATTAGTCACGTGAAGTGACTGGGGCACAGCACGAGGAGAGGACAGACTTCCACTAGGTCTGTCAGAGTAAAAAGAATGAACTTCTGAAGCGCCTCCGTTTCCCCACTTGCCACCTAAATATCAAAATGACCTTTGGGGGGGGAAAAGGGCTTTCTGAGAGTGCGAGGGCCTGTCTCCGTGCAAGTATAAACCATTGTAATTGTTTGGCATTACAGTATCTGGAAGCACTTCAAGCATCCTTGTAAGCATCCAATGATTTGACCTTGGCTTTTTGTTTTGTCTGCGCTTTTCAGAATTTATGTAGATCATTCATATTTTGTTGGAACTGTTTATATTTCTGAAGAGCTACATTTATATCAGAGGATTTGTGCTATTCAAAATGAAAGCCCTAAAGGAGACTGTAGTGTGAATGTGACTGCTTCTGCAATCCCTCATCTACTAGCTGTGCACTTGAGAAGGTGGAGAAATCTGGAAGGGGGAGGGCAAAACCTGATGTTAGCTTTATCTGAACTGAAAGGTGCTATGAACCACAACAGTGTAACAAGGGATCTCTGCAAAGCTTTTCCGTTCTTGAAATTTTGCTGTAAGAAATCTCTTCTCTTTAAAAATTTTTTAAAAAATAATCTTTGGGTATAGGATGCTTGCTTTCTATTTTCATCCATGTAATGGAAAAATTAATGGTGTCCCCCTGCAAGACAAAAAGGCTGTTGTCAGTGGACAGTGCGCCCTATTGTCCCTGCTGAGTACAAATGGGAGAGGATGAGGACGACTCCCTTTTCTCCTTTTGACTTTCTCCCCTGGGCTACCATTAAGCTTAAAAGTAGCCAAAGTATTCTAACTGTGCATGGCACCTAAGGGCGGGTTTGCTTCTGTGGTTTTATTTACCTGTCTGGCAGTCTAGATATAAAATAAAGTCATCTTTTTTCACTGGTATATAGGCACATGTACACAGTACATATACATCCAATAGTACATTTGGAGCTTAATAATTTTTGTTCTATGAAAATGCTCTGACCTGTTTTCTTTCGTGAGTGTCAGCTATACCTGCCTGGCAGCAATACTCCTAACGAAACAATCCATAGGCATTTAGCAGCGTAAGAGCAGTTATGTTCTGTTACCACTCCTTTATTTTATGACACTAGCTGGCAAACATAATCTCTAATTTTGTTTTTTTACATTTATCGCAGTAATAACCTGATAAAATAACTTTCTATTCAGAAGAAGCAATTAAGAAATTAAAAGTGAAGGCAGAACTAATAGAAAATTGGTGGGTTTTTTAGTCATGCAACATTTTCCAGAGTGTTCAATAATTTTTTATGCTTCAATTATTACATGGGATGTGGGTGTCTTAGTACACAGCTGCTGTTAAAGCATCGGTGATGCTCAGGGTCTGGGCATTCTTACTCGTACTTCTGAAAGAGGAGAGATCCAAATCAAGGGTACCTTACAATTTTGGAGAGCCCTAAAGAGTAAATATTATTATAAACCTGCTTATGGTTTCAGTAGGAAATTTTCCTTGTCTCACCCCACCCTGCCAAGCCCCACGCAGTTTATAATGTTAGAAGCATCAAAAATCGTGCATCCCTGAGGCTGGTTGTATGGTTTCCTTAGCTCTGTGTAACAGGACAAAGTTCTGTCGTATGAGAGGTGAGAGCCCCCAGGTTTGTATTAAGCCTACACGGTAACGACTCCAATGTAAACTCAGAGCATGATTCTGCTTCCCTTGAATTCAGTTCAGTGGGACCTGGATCGCTTCCTGCCTGGCACACAGACTTTCAAAGGTCTGCGGACTTCAGAGAAGAAGGAGATGTGGTAGTCACCTGCCATCATCTCAGGAAAGAGGGTGCATCGATCTACAGTTCAAGATTTGTATCTGCTAGTTGCAAAAAACCTCTTCCGTAGCAGAAGTGAAAAGTCATGTCAAGCACTTAGTTTAGCCTGCCCACTTACACAAATCAAGCACAAGCAGAACTGGGACTTCTCTTCTCCTGCCATTCTGCCCATAAGCTGCTTCTGTGAAAATCTCATGTTTGTGTCTTCTTGGACATGTCCCCTGTGTGCTCCAACCTACATCAAGCTCCAAGAGCCTCCAGGGCTTGCCGGAGCATTCCCTTTTCCCTGCTGAGGTGAAGGCAGCAGACAGGTACGTGGTCTACCAGCCTTGGTCTTGCTGAATGTTACCCAAGATCAAAACTAAAGTGCAGTGATGTCCTTTGAGTTCATCAAGCAGGTTTTGCAGCTGAACTATACTCACAAATGGTTTCCTTTATATTCCAGGATACTCTTTTATCTAGAATACTTTAAAGTTATTAGTGTAGTGAATCCATATATCTTGAATCCTACCAAGTTACAAGAGGAACTAAGTGTATCAGTTTAAGTCAACATATATAAAGGTAAGAAAATAAAAAGAAGATAAATATATTGTAATGCATAAATCTCCGAGGTCCTTTCCATTTTCATTCTTTCTCAAAGTGGGTTTGGGGGAACTTGGCATTCACTACTATTTGGCAGTTTCAAACTGTATTCGGCTTCTGAAGAGAAAGCAGAAGTGGTTAGACTTTCAGGTGGTTTGTTTGCCTCTTTCAGATTGAACTAAGATCTTTGCCAATGACAATGCTCTCCTGTTCGAGGCTGCGAGGAGTTTTGTCTTGGCTGTGTCCGCATGCTGCTGCCCGCTCTCCCGCTCGGCCTCTGCACCGCTCCGCGCGCAGCCTCACCAAACGCGCCGTGAGCTGCCCCTCGGCTTGAGAAGCAGCATTCAACGCGAAGGCCGGATGGGACTTCCCGGCAAAATTTTGAAATTCATTGCCTAGATTCCAGGTTACTTTAAGAAAAAACCAAGCAGAACTTTTTTTTCCTTTTTCTGTATGTATAAGTGTAATTTTACTAAAGAAGCAAGCCCCCAAACAGGGTATTTGTTTTACATATCCCTCTGCTTTGGCACCAGCAGTAGAAGTGGTTCAGGGTGTGCGATGTGCCGGTGTAACGACACTGACATCTGAGAGTTACGATACAGGCAAGGAAAAGGTGAAACCTTCATCAATAGGACGTGTACACAGAGAGAAAGTACGTAATTAAGTCTATGAAACGCCCTTAAAATATATTTTTGTGTTTCTTAGCACATTTTGCGTATCTTTCACGTTTCAGGGGAGATGGAGAGTGGTCCGGCATCGGCCACGAGAGCACGTTCTTCCTGCGCAGGACTCTGGCAGGGCAGAGCTCATGGCGGGATGTAACTGGTTTTTTTTTGCTTAGATCTTACAACGTGATCCACCTGGGAAGAAATGTATGCATGACTTTTAGCCAGCAACCCTGCTTTTCGCAAAGGATGAGCCTTACTTTCTTTCCCATTACAGCTTTGACAACAGCAAACATTTACAACCCCTGGATCAGGCCTTAAAAAATACCAAAATCACACAGCTGGCTTAAGCAACGATCCACAATGTTAAGTTAGTGGCTTTAGTGGGTTGTTAGTGGAAGCTGGGGAGGCGGCGGGGGGCCTGAGCCCCGCACGGCGGGAGCTGCGGGAAGATGGCTGCCCCCTCCCAGCGCC
>NW_009188802.1:0-247 GCF_000690835.1 Fulmarus glacialis
TGATGGACTCTTCCCTCCTGCCTTGCAGACGGACGGGGAGAGACGGCCTGAAGGACAAAGCTGCAGGACTGGTGCCCCCACGGACAGGAATCCAAATCTCTCAGGGACCTGGGCAGGTCAACGGACGAGTGTGGAACTGGCAACTAACTTAATACAAGAAGCAAACAGCCTTAGCCTCCACGGCCTTGATGATATTTATGCAAAAATGGTGTTGGTTTCACTTTCCTAAATACTACAGCTTTATTTT
>NW_009188802.1:318-683 GCF_000690835.1 Fulmarus glacialis
CGGACTGCCACTTGGTTTGCGCGTGTGGAGCAGAGCAGCCACGTGGAGAGGAGTGCGGTGGCCAAAGACGCCGGAGCCACTCTGCTCCTGGGCAGCCGGGCCCGCGAGGAATCGAAGCACTTTGGACAGGGAACGGGAAGGCTTCAGCCACGGCCGTGCCCAGGGGACGCAGGCAGGAGCAGCAGGACGGGGCGGAGGCGCTGGTTGGGAGGGACCAGGGCCTCGGCCCTTGATGGAAAGGCAAGAGGGGGCTCTTGGCCAGCACTGATCCGTGCCCACTGGCCGCAGGGTGGAGGGGGAGCCCGGCTGCCCCGCAGGCTGGACTTCAGGCCCTGGGCTCTGGGGTAGAGCCTCAATTTTTGTTT
>NW_009188803.1:0-36372 GCF_000690835.1 Fulmarus glacialis
AGGTGTTGTGTTTGTAGGTATGTAGATATGTGTATCTTGGAAGTATTAGAAGTATTAGACTCCAGTGAGCAGCAACCACGGAAACGGAACAACCTTATAAGGAAGGAAAGGAACAGTAAAGAGACATGAGATTCTTTGGTTCGAATGATGTAGATGGGTTAGGAATGCTTCATGAATAGATAGGACAGACATTCAATAGATAAAAGAGCCTTGAAACTTTGTACTTTACGTTAGATAGAGAAGCTAACCTTGTAGGGCTGATAGGGAAGGTATACTGGAATAAGCTAGCTTGTTACAAGTAAAAAACATGTAAACCAAGCCAAGGGACAAACGGAGCATGCGTGAAGACTGAGTTCAACCAGAGGGCACTGTGATGAAGACTATCGATGACCACCAGAGGACCCTGAAAGACCACCAAAGAGCACAAGGGCGCATGCGTTGGGGACATTTGAATATATTAATGAATTCTGGGAAATAACATGAATATTTAGATTATTTCTTGGAAATGTAATGAATATGTATACTCTAATTGCATTTAACCCCTATGGTTACATGATTTGGCACGCACACTAGGTGGAGCGATCCCCTGTGCGTCCAGTGCTGCAATAAAGAATACCTGCTTTCTAAAACTCTAAATTGAGTCTTAGAGAGTTTTTCGGAGACTTCTTCGTTTCATCATTTTATTGACTCACAGGTGAGTGTGGTGCTGACAAAATTTCCTCTTTTCTTAAGATTACCCTGCCTTTGAGGATCCTGCTGATTAAGTGGGGAGAAGCTCACTCCTTGTCCTCCTCATACGCTGCCCAGACTGGTTACAATGGTGCAGCTCATTCTGATAATTGAGTCTTATCAGTGAAGAACCGAACTGAAATCACTTCTCCTGAATGGTCTTTAATAACTGATCTGACAAGAGAGCATGGTGGAATGTGCTGTGGACAAAATTCTGTTAAAAATATCATAAGATTGTTATAAATGTTTGCACTTACTGGGCAGTTGATGTGAATGTGAAGACATATGGGTAGGAAAAGGTACTGCTGGATGACAAGACACTGCACTTCAAGATGGATTGCTAGGGACCAGTCAAAGCTGCACTACGGCATTGGCAGAAGAAAACCAGCAAATGAACTACTGCTATATCTTGGTCTCAAAAACCAACCAAAAAAAGGAAAAGCGATATAAATTTAAATAATGCATGAAATAAATGGAAATCATTAACCCATGTTATACCCGAGTTTACAGAGTTACAGAGAAAAAAAGGGTATGTTCTGGTGATAATTTCAGAGACAACATAATCTCGGGGTAACCTCTAGCAGCTGCTCCATGACTGCTAGAAATAACAGAAAGGCTCAGTGCTATTCACATTTTTTCAGAATTATGTTCATCTTTGAACATTTGATTCAGAGACTTACAAAGTCAGCCCCCTAGCCCAGCCCAGCTGTGCGTATTCCTATGATTCTCCTTTTTTTTTCAATAAAGCCTTTTGTTCTTTGGCCATTTTGTGAATGGGATAGTAGGAATACACACAGCAGGGGTGGGCCAGCATGCCGACTCTCTGTCTTTGTCATGAAGAGTAATGAGTGGTAGACAATTACGCAGCTAGTGATTTCAGCTAGAAGTATTCAATATTAGGCAAGGCATCCTGACTGTGTTGGAGTCTTATTTAAATCTCAGATACAGACTCTGGGGGATGTTTCCTTCTTGTACTGAATAGAAAAAAAAAATCAAACATAGCAACGTACTTCAACAGACTAATGAATGCATCTGTTAGAGTTTCAGCTCCAACACTGAGGTTAGCACTTTGCGTTTTGTGCTGAGCAACACGTTTCTGGATCCCGGCCCTGTACGAATTGTAAGTATTTACACCGGGCAGAAGAGGACCAAAAAGCCCATGTGATTTTTAACGGACTGATTAAATAGATTTATATGCAAGTAAATGTGATTAGCTGTGGAACAGTATTGTTTCTGTGCTCACCAGTAGCAAGACATACACTGTAACTCATTTGGGCAGTTTAATGGACAATTTACAAAACAATTAGGAACAGAAAATTAAAGCGGGGAGAGGGGTGAGGGAATCACAGTACAAGCACCCTCCTGGCAATCACTTAACATTTTCACTAAGTTTTTTTTTTGAGATTCCACATCCTTTCATCTATGATTGTCAACAATTATGTTTTAACTGTTTAACAAAGCTATACACATGCAAATAACTGTAGTAGGTTTGAAATGTTGTTCTAAAGATTGAGAAACAGAGAGAAGAAATCTTTACTTACCCAATTGTAAACAGAAAAAGGTAACTAATGTAGAATCAGCACAAGAGGGGAATCAAACTTGTAACATCTTCATCCACTTATAAAGATATTTGAAAATATCTTATATTCTGATCACTGTGTGTTTGTCAGAATGAAACAAGTTGAAGATCCATTCAGAATATTTTCTGAACTTGAAGAAATTAAGCTACTTCACAGCATTCTCTTCTAAGCTCTTTAAAATTATTGATTGCAAATCACATTCCTCCATCACTGTAAAAATACAAAACAAATACTCATAAAAGTGGACATTTCTGAGTTTTAAAATGAAAATTATTCAGGATAGCGGTTATGATTATTTGAGTGAACAAGTAAACCCTTAGCTATTAGAGAAAAGATTGTATTTTATCCATTCTTTTGCATTGATAGTAGCTGACCTTGCAGCTGTTCCACATCACACCCTGTGATCACAGGACTGTGGTGGATCACCTCTACACAGCTCAATGTCCTCATTAAGCATCCTCCACCTGCAGCCTTCACAACACGTACCTGTGTCAGTCCCTAGCACTCATGGAAATTCTGTCCTAATGCACTTCCTTTGCAATGGAATATAACCCAGATACTTTGTTCAGTTAAGTGTAATTAACAATCAATTGTATTCAAATTGGAGACCTTAGTTTTGCAGCACTTGCCTCAGTTTACCTGAGCCTGTAAAGGATCCATTTGTAAGACTATTGAGTAGCAAAAGAACACTAGAAATATAATCACCAGTCCATGGTGGAACTGGTGTACAAAAACAAAAGACTCTGGGAGACAGATATGTATATAAACTGAAGAAGATGACAGGGGTGTGAATAAAATGTGAAATGAATAAAAACACTAATGTGTGACTGGAAAAGCTTTTCTCTGGAGTCCCTAGTATATAACTAACTACTTTTTCATATTAAGAAATAACATTAGATAAATCAGTTGGCTTCAAATACAGTATATTTTACAAAGTTATTAATCTCATGCAAAATGGCACTTTTTCTTTTCCGCATCTCCAATATTGCTGTAAAATATTGTGGTTCAGCATTTTTTTCAGTTTTTTTCTTCGTAAGGACTATATAATTCTTACTTCCATTCAAAATATTCTAGCCCACTCCTTTTCACTCTTGTGACTGAAAAGAGACTAACAGCACATAATACATAGTCAATATTTTAAGAATGTAATGTGATTTTAGCTGTCAGTATAAAAACTGACAACAAGAGGTCCCTGTAGACAGCCAGACACTATTGGTTGGTTCAGAATTATCATTTACACTGTATTGCTTCTCTTATATTTACACAGGGAGTTCTCTCTCATTTTAAAACCAATCTTCATTTTTTTTCCTTCATTTTAGAGAGATTTTGTCCCATCTTAATGTCACTATTGCAGATTACAGGTCATGATGTTGCAAAGGTTTGTTCTTATATCTATAGAGCACATCTGAAAGAGAACAAGGTTAATATTACCCAAGAATAATGAGCATGTAGTGAATCTATACAGAAATTATGTTTTTATTTTTATTGCAATTCATTTCAAGGCTGAAAATAAATGTTGTTTGCCATTAATTTTGTGTTGCTGCATTTTACAAATATTTTGTTTGCTACTCTAAATGTAACAGTGCGGTTTTTCTCTTAAAGGTGCACAGATTTTGTATAAGCCCTGAAAGTCCATCGCTTAATGGATGCCCATTAATGGGCCAGTGATTCATACAGAAGAATCACAGTAGTCCAGATAAACAAACAGAAGTTATGGGTCAGACATATGTACATTCCATATCCTAAGAAATTAGTATCCCCAGCATTCACATAACTAACCTATTTACTCATTTTATTGAAATTGTAAATATCATTCTGCTATTCGTAACAAACACACTCTGTTCTACTGCAGTTTTGTCTCCTTATTGCAATTAGTAGATGATTAGGGAAAAAATGTAATGACCACAAAATTTGTAAGTTACTGAAGGACACTTTTATTTATATGAATAATAACTTATGTAAATTGGTTAAATGAGAGACTATGCTGTCAAGGTTTTTCATATTACCCACTTCTCTGTTTATATGGCAGATGGTTCAGATTTACTATTAGCATATTAGTGGGAAGCTAGAAAGAAAGAAAATTTAAATAGCCTTGAATCCCCAGAAGGGAGCAAGACCAGTTTTCAAGAGGGTGTTTTTTTAGAATTTATAAACTGAACTAAAAAATATTATAATGCAAGGATGGATGTTATTTGCATTTACAATGAGGATGATTTTTATCCAATTCCAAACACATTTAAGGGATCTTTAAAGTACCAAGTAAAGTAGCATTTCTATAGGTGAAACCAGACATTATCTTTGCACTTAATTAAAACTGTCTATTCTCACTCTAACACAATTGGGTTTTTTTCAGTTCACTGATTAAATTTAAGAAAACTAGTAAAACCACATTAAAAACAATATCTCTTACAAGCATACTCAAAATCATTGTGATTTATACCCAAGCATATTCAAGTTGGTATGAAAGTACTGGAAGATGTCTTTTCCCAGCTGGCATCCTATGCGATCACCCTTTCCCCTACCATTGGTAGATGAACAATTCATCTATATTTTGGCATCTTTGAATCTCTGAGGTTTGAGGCATCACAAAAATGCCTCAAAAAACTCAAAAGTGCCTCTTAAAACAGTCACCCTGTTTTAAGAATTACCATGTTAACAGGGATGTATTTGGTTTGCTAGATCTGCATCATTTGATCTGCATCATCCTTAACACTAAACTACTGTCAAGGTAAAAGAAAAGGAAATCATGTTACCATTTACTGGTAACACTTGTTTTTCAGGTTTAGAGGAAGGTATTTGGAAATAAAACAAAACAACACTGATATCTACCCATGCTTCAGATTTATTTATTCTGTGTGGTTCTCTGTGTTTCTGCCAGCCCAAAGGCACTGGAACACACACACATCACTCAGAAACTGGCAACCAGTCTTTAGGCAAACCCCTAATCGTTGGCACTTCTCTGCAGCAAAATGATTGTGATTTGAGTATATGTGCATATTTACATTCCCAAAGTCTCTTTAGTATTCTCTTCAGTGTCAGCCTTTTCCTTGAGGATTTTCCATAGTTCATAAAATTGATCTGTTATCAGGGTATCGATTTGTAACCGTTGTCCAAGAGGACCTCTTCACCTGTGACTAATTTTACAAACGCTGAAGTCCTTTGGGCATGTTAAAGCAGAATATAATGCCTTTCTAGGCAGTAACCAGAATGTGCTAATAACTTCTTCAGTTCTTAACTAAAAATAAACCATTTATCCTTTTTGCTAAAGAATGTGCTACTGAAGGAAATGGGCTAAGATTCCAACTACGGTGCATAACTTCTTTGTATGCTAAAAATCACTTTTTTTCCCCCATTGATTTTTTGCTTCTATGGAATTCAGTACTTTGTGAAGAAAACATTATTCTGCCATGGTCGGTCTGCTCTAACAAAGTTTGGGCAGGATATTAATATTACAGTATATTCATCCATATTATGTCTGCCAAAAATATATGCTTATTTGTTGTTCACATAACTCATCCCTTAAACGTATACCCCAATTCCCTATAAGAAATAGGTTGAGGCAGTGAAAATCAGAATGCAGAATATAAGGAATCATGTTCTGAACAACCATAAATAGGAAATGAATAGCACCAGCTTTGGATGGATACCCACAAATGTTGTTCTCTGAGGCTGCTAGATACCAGGGGACCTTCAGGCTATAAACTGAAGATTGTATCTTTACAGTTCATGCAAGGAACTGCAAGGTTAGCAAGACTGAGTGGCACCAGTATGCAGTAATAACTATATAATACTGTCAGTTACTAATATACGGGCAATGTAAGATCCAGCAAGAACACTGGCTTCCTTACAGCCTTTGGAACATTTCAAGAAATTTGCTGTAGTTTCTAAATCTTATGTTTTGGCAGTTCTTCTACTGTAGATGAGAATAATAGAGGCACTTAGATGCCTTACATGGAGCATCATGGGACTGGAGGCAGGATCTTCTCAGTTGTAAAGCCACAAGCCTAAAATTCAGTCACCTAATTAATCATCTGGCATTAATCATACATGTTGATATTTGAGGTTACTGTCAAAATCTTAAAAAAAAAAAAAAGATTCAGTAAAAGTTTGTAGTAGAAAAGAAGAAAAGAAACTTTAGGGAGTTTAATTGTCTAACTGCAGTAAATATTTTAATGATAAGAACCTCACATGTGAAGATATGCATTTATGCTACACCTTTATTTTCAATGACATATAGCAACATTTTTTCATCAGACCTCTAATGCAGTCTTAAACTTAAAATACCATAGATGTTTTCTCAGTGCTTATATTAATTTCCAGAAATATAAAAATGAACACAAGCTAATTAAGTTATAGCAGGAAATATTAATTTGATATTTTTATAACTTAAAACAAAAAATATGTTGAGAAGTATCTCTGAGATAAATATGATGAGTATCTCTCATCATAACTAGCAAAATGGTTGCATAAGTCAGTGAGGGCATAATCATCAAAAATGTTTCTTGAAAAAAACAGTAATTAAAAAAACCAAGGCATTTCCATGAAAATATTGTCAATGGACTTATTTCTGAGACAAAAGTTCTTCTGTAGGCAATTAGTACGGATAAAGTAAATTGCAAATTCGGATCATTCATCGTCTTTTTTTCCCTCTATTCTGCTAAATTCATTTTAATATGAATTTATTATAAATAGCTATTTAATCTCCTCACCTATGTTTTAGAAATAATTTTGAAAAGTGAATAGATACGTAGCTACTCCAGCAACAAAAGGAAATCTGGAAGTCTGGGATTAGAAATATATATCATTACCAAATGCCAGTTGATTCATTTCACAAAGGAGGGTCAAAATCTTCCATTCAGGCTCTCAACTTTCAGCATGAAAAGATACAAGCAGTAAGATAACACAGAATACCCCCACCCATTGTGGATCCCAACAATACAGCAGTTAATATATGCATGAACCATTCTTAGAGAAACGTTACTCACATTTAGGAAACTGAATCGATTTTATCTCTGTCTTGCATGTGACTAGGTATATCTAAGAGTTTTCGACAGTCACTGTGGGACTCCATATTTTTGTAAGATATATTAGTAGACTAGTAGATGGGCACCAGCAAAAGGAAATTCATCTTGCCCTTGAATATTAATAGCTATTGTTAATTTCCAAAGTAATTTTTCACAGGTTGTTTCTGGGATAAAAAAGAAAAAGGGGAGTTCTCTGAGTAAGGAGTGCTCTGTCAGTAAGAAGAGACATCCTTTATATGCCTAAAAAGAGCATCAGCAATTGAAATCTTTCCCTGATCATTCAGGATCCACGGGGGCTCTGCCTCAAGCGTTGTCATGCCTCTAGTAAACAAGTTCTCCTTTCTGCTTCAGTTATCCTTGGGAAGAAAACAAAACTTGAATAAAATAACAGAAAATCTAATCCAGAGCTTTATAAAATGTTGGTATATTTGTTATGTCCCTATAGTTCAAGGCCAATTAGTACAAGAAAGATTTACAGAGATTATAGTGAAAGATAGTATTATCTCCTCAACTTTTGCTTATTTTAGTTTAGATTGTAATATTTTAGCTCTTTGTAGGTTTTCTTCACCACAGATCAGACAGTTTATGTTCAAACTAAGGTGTTTATACATCCTGAAGGCTCAACTTTTTCAACTCCTCCAGCCCTTCTTCATCTTTCTCAGCCTTCTCCAATTATCAAAGTTTTGATCAGATTAATTAAAAGTTGCATGTATTCTCTGGGCTTCAAATGGGCTATGAGTTACCTGATGTCACTATACAATTTCTCTAGTAGATGGCCAGTGTCTCAGAGGTGATTGTCCAGCAGACATGGCTGGACCTACCACCGTACAAACAAATCAACTGGAGGAGGCCTCGTGAACGTTGGGACATGTCTACTATGAGAAATTTTTTAAGTGGGCCATCATTGGAGGTGTTGGGTAAAAAGTAAGCTGAAGCTTAAGGTTAGGGATAAGGTTAAGATTAGACCTAGGGTTAGGAGAGACAGAAAGGTTAGAGCTGCAGTTGAAGTGGGAATGGAAAGGGAATGCCAAAGGGAGGGGTGAGCTGTAAAAACTTTTCTCCCCGGACAAATTTGTCATCTGGGCAAGAGTTCTGGATCTTAGCTTAGGACTCAGCAGAGGGCCTAGTTTTACGGTTAGGGTTCAGAGAGGCACAAGAGCTGCACTGGGCAGCGGTTGCCAATGAAGTGGTGGGCTGGATAGAGTTTTCTCCCCTGACAACTTAGCTGCCAAAGGAAGGAGTGAGCTGCAAAATATTTTCTGCCTTGAGAACTTTTTCATGTGGATGGGTGGCACAGTGTCTCAGCTGAAGGCTCAGGATTTGGGTGAGGGTTAGGGCTGAGAGAAGCAAAGCCTGGAGTTCAAGCTTCAGCAGAGTTTGAAAGGCACTGCCAAAAGGAAGGGTTATCTGAAAAAAGATTTGTCCCCTGAGAAGCATCTCATTCTGTTGTTGGGCCACAGATAATGCTCACTTGATACTTACGGTTAGCTTTGGGGTTAGAGTTTAGAGAGAGACAAATCCTAGGAGAGGGGCTGAAAAGAAAATGAAAACCTGAAAAATGAAGCGGTGAAGTGGTGCACTGGAAGTTTTCTTCTAAAAAACATTTTCTACTAATACTTAACATTTAAAGAAAAAAATCATTTGAACTACCTTTTCTCATTGTGTTTGTTCCCTATGCTTGTTCTAGGAAATGAGCTTGTTGTCAGGAATGTTTCCAGGTCAATTCAGCTGAAGAATATTTGTATGCCAAACTTCATTCTACTAGTTATGCTTATCTGGTTTAGCATACAATATAACACCAAGTAAACCAGCATGAAATTGGAACACAAAAAAGGCATAAATAACTTCACAAACACATATCAAACTAGACAGCGTTTGTAGGAGTTATGGGCAAATAGGTTCACAAAGCTTAGAAAAATTGCCAGCTTAGAAAAATTGACAAACAGGAAAACAGAAAAAAGAGTCCTTGCTGAATGCATGACACAATGAATTATTCTCCCAGTTGTTTCAGTGACTGGTGCAAAAGTAAAGCAGTGCTCACAAAACAACTCAGAGCTAAATCAAGAGCTAACCACAAATGTTGTATGGTGGCGGGTGAGCAGCTACAAGACTTATACACATTCTACAAGTTTGCAATGCAAGCTGCTGCTGAGGGCATTAATGCTTTTATACTGAGCGGTATTTTGACTAAAACATTCCCACTGCTTACAGAAGCAGACAACACTCTTCGAATGGGCGGTCTATTATAGGTAAGTTAGGCATTACAACCATTACAGCAATGAAGTTGAAAGCAGTTTGCATGATTTGAACCAGCTGCTATCCAGTCTGCCAGGTTCTGGCTTCTTATACAGTCTTTAGGAAGAAGTAGTTGTGATATCTGTTAGACACTTGGCAGTGGATTAACTGCATATGTACAGACTGGCAATACTCCACACGTGCATATGGTCAAGTTCAGGAAGGTAGGTAATGGCTATCTCTGTGTCGTCTTCAATAGATTTGCTAGGTAATGCTTTATGATTTTCAGAGCAGTGGCCATCCTACGTGCAGTGTGCATGTCTGATGATTTGGTCAAAAACCTGAAGAATGCCAGCATATGGCTTAGAGGCAATCCAAGAGATTGTCTGTGATATGAAGATTGGGTTCCCCTGCAGAAGGAAACAATCTTCCTAACATAAGTCCAATGACTTTTTGAATAACAAAGCAGGTAAATCCTTTCTACTGAAAAATACTGCTACACATATATCTTCTGTGCTTTTCCTTCACTCTTAGCCTTGCTGTTTTCATTCCATCAGGCAAGATATCCTTTTGTATAAATTTCTCAATAGTAAACAGCTGACAACAGACTTACCATCTTACCCCTGAATTTTCAGTAACAGTTGTTTCTGAAAATGCCATTTAGCTTGTGACAAGGTTTTGAGCACACTTCTTGGCATTTCTGCCTTTAGAAATTTATGAAAAACGACACGTGCTTCCCTAAAAAAAGAACTTATATCAGGCTAGTTCTGATTTCATACAAACAGTCCCCCGAAAACCTAGAAATGAAAAAAGTCACAAGTCTTTGTGTTGGGGAGTTTAAGATTATTGTTTCTGCTTTGTGATCTGCAGACATTTCTGAGTCTTGCTTCAGATCAAGTATATGAATATTTTAAGATTAAAACACAATAGGCTTCCTGAACTACACCCAGATATCAACAGTTACTCCGAGCCATGCTGACAACACCCACAGCTTGATGTTCTATTTTGTCAGCATGACTAGTAGGTCATCTGTGTAGGTGGTGGTGGAGTGGTTCAGACAAGGCATCATCTAGGATTGCCAAAAACTGACTGTTCATTGTTGATACCCAGACATGAACTCAGAACCGAGAGATTTCAAGGAGAGCTTCAGAGAAAACAGACTTTACAGTAGCAGATCAAAAAGTACTTCATGTAAAATTGTAAATGCATGACACAATAAAGTAATAAAGAATAATGTGTTACAAATAAGGCATAAAGAACTTATATATGAAACACATACATATTTTGTTCATACCTAAACATAAGTAATGGCAAGATAATTCTACTTTAGAAATCACTAGCAGATGGACAGCCCACTAGGGAAGAAATTCAACCTTAGTTACCTGTTCCAGAGGCAAACAGTCAAGATTTCAGAGCATCTGCAAATTGGAACCTCCAAATGCACACCAGTTCAGAAAAATAAAAGGATCCCACCTCAGAGCAGAACTACTTATTTAGTGCATACTTGTTGATATAAATGTGTAATTCTGAAAGGGAAAATAGATAGGCTTATTGTGTTACCTGCAGTCAAATTTACTTTCCCAGCTGTGCCCCTTGGAAGTCCGAGTTCATCTTTCCCTTTTGGTGCTTCTCACTTTTGTATCTTCTTGGTTTTCTATTTACTAGTAGTTTCTTTCTACTTCCTTAGCCTAAACAATTTCAAGATAAAACACAGGCAGTTATGGTTTTCTTATATTCTTAAAAGCCTGTATCATTTCAGCTCTTTCTACTTAGTTTGACATTATCTTAAACACTGAGGCCAAAGCCTAAGATTACAAACCAATCCACACTACACAGCACCTACTGCTACTGTGGGTATTTAACACCAGCACCTTAGGCAAACTCTCTTTTAGACACTGAACACTATTTTGTTGCACAGTGAAGGAGCTTAGGGCTTGACTCTTGTAATAAATCATAACTAATTATGCTAATACATAGGGCATGAAATTAGCTGCTCATCTCATGCCTGTGACACCTATTAATCTATATGTTGGTTTATTGCTTGCATTCTGATGTTTATGAAGACAAGTCAGCTTTTCCAAAAAATTCCTTAATTCCCAAAGTCAAATCTTCCAAACTCCTTTATCAAAGGAGACTTTGGTGCCCCTTCGCAAATCCAGTGGGATCAGCAGATATCCCAGCCCAGGCAAGATGTTTACAGGGTCAATGTCCAAACAGTTCAAAATCAGACAGGATAGGTACTGTACGGATTAAATAACCGTACCTGAAGACTTAGTGAGTAACTCACTATCAATTTACAGCAAGCAACTTACTACTGCACTCAAATGAACCTCCATTTTTCTATGTTACTCTTTTCTGGGTATATATTTACACTTGTAGGATTCACTTTCATAAGTGATAAAAATTGCACAGTATTCATTGTCATGAAAAGCATCTGTGAAATGGCACCATCTCTCCCAGGTCTCCTATCCACCATTTTTATCAGATTACCTTCCCAGACTACATATTATAGAACAATTATATACCAGATTAATAATCAATGGTAGAGCTGGTAACATGCCCAGTTATTAATGCATCTAAATTCTTCAGTAGTTATTGATGCTTTGAATGTGAAAAATTCACATTTATGTAATGTCTTGGAATATATTCGGGACCCCTGAAAAGACCGTATCAGTGGTGGTTGTAAATCGGCCTTTCCTGCACCTCCCGCAGCTGTGCCTCCCAGACCCCTCGCTGCTCCCTGCCAGCCGAAGTCCGAGAGAAGACAAGGGGCACTGGCGGAGAAGCCTTACAGACACACTGTGTGATGAAGCCGCATGAAGAAGGGGGGAAAAAAGCCTTCTGGTGTGAGTCACTGTTAGGAAACCGTGAAAACCTTATCCACATGAATGTACAATCTACAACACACTAAACATCAAATCTGTTTTGAGAATTGGATATCATGATTAATCCCACACACTTTGAGTCAGCAAATGAATCAAGAATTTACTTCTGCGAAGCATTTTAGCCTTTTTTGTAGATTAAAAGCTGAGATTCTGACTGCTCTGCTTGCACCTATAACGTCTGAGGCTTATTTCGAGAGAGCAGCAGCAGAATATGGGCTGCAGGGGCGGCCGCTGTGAGAAGAGGCCGGGGCTGCCCAGCGCCGGACACGGCCGGTTCCAGCCGGCTCCAACGGACCCACCGCAGGGCACAGCTGAGCCAAGCTGGTCGCATCTCCGGGAGGAGGAGGAGGAGGTGCTCCATGGCAGGTCCTTGCTGCAGCTGGTGGAGAGCCCATGCTGGAGCAGAGGAAAAAGCAGCAGAAAGAAACCGCCATGTCCTGATGGCAATCCCCACACCACCACCTTCCCCCTATCACTCGTGGCCTCGCTGAAGGGACTGAGCGTGACCTACAGCAACAGCAAGGGGGGAAGAGAGGAGTCTGGCATGAAGGAGTGGAGTTTCACATGAGTTTTCTTGCTCCTGATCTTCCTATTTTCTCCCCTCCCTCTCCCACTCCCCTGGGAGGTGGGGATGAGTGGGCGGCTGGGTGGGAGCTTGGCTGCCAGCTGGGGCCACCCCACCACCTATGGTAATAACTGAGGCTGCTGCTTCCAAATCGGCTTTAGCTGACCTAAGGGCAAGTTGCCATCAGATTCACTGCCCCACTGTGTATTCCTGCCCCTTTCCTTGGGCTGGGGCTAAGTGTCACTGGGGGCAGGGAGATGTCACTTGGTCCAGCTGGCATCAGCCCTACAGAAGATCTGACGAGCCTTCTGCCGGATCAGCTGGCTGTGCTTGTGCAGGCGGGAAGGGAGGAAGCAGTTTAATGACTGGTTTATGCCAATGCGAGTGGAGGGTGCTGTTGAAGGGTCCCATCCACTCCCCTTCCCTCCTGACACTCTGGTTTCATTTTTTCTAATCAATATTTAAATGTTCTTATTAAATATTTAATCAATATTTAAAACTAATAAGTCATCAAATATGATAAATGCAAGCAAGGATTTTTGTCTATTTTTAAAAGTTTCAAGCACACAGCAACTGTGTTTTCTATAATACGGAGTTACATACAAAGGCTTAATTAAGAAATGCAGTTGAAATTGTAACTTTTTTAAAGAATACATGACATTTAAATCTGAGGAGATATTGTGTCACACAAATCTTCTCCTGCAATTCCTGAGAATAACAAAAATTCATGTAAAATGAAGATGCAAATAGATATAGCTGAGAAAAATATTGGTGATAAATATGTAATACACATTATCTACAGTTGTCTTCCCACTACTTCAAATAAACGTTACAGCTCTCTTTTCAGTTTCTCCTATTATTCCCTGATCAAAGTAATAGAAATTCTGCTCGTTTTGTAATTTCTTTGATGATTTTCTGTAGCCTTAAGCTGTTCACCAGAGAAGATTGCAACATGCAGGCCCAAGTCACTGGAGAATTTAAGCACATGTCTAATTTTATGAGTTAACATATCACAACAGAGGAAGCTGCACACACATGCTTAAAATAGCAAAGCACTTTGCTTTTTAGTCTCACCCAAAATGTATCCAGAGAGGGTGACTAAAAAGAACGTAGCTTGCTCATTATTTGCAAATTTCAGAAGCTTTCTATTTCTTTATTAATTAAAAAAAAAAAAAAAAATTGTTTTTATGAACAACTGGTGCTCCTCAAGGCATCTGTGCCACGTGCTAGCAGGAAAAAAAAGCAGTAACTAAGGTCCCATTGCTTGTCATTGTGGTTATCTATTCCCTTTGATATTAGCCACCAGAAAGTAGTTTAATACATTGCAGCAAAATCAATTTAATTTAACTATGTAAAATCATTTTTGCTGTTAATCCTGTGTATATTTTACATTTCTCCTCAGCCTTTCAATTCTGCTGAAGTATGAATGTTATTTTGCCTGTATAACTGAGAACTCTTATTCTAAAACAAAGTTCACTGAATTGGTATCCAAACGTAAGTGCAATTAATAACACAACTTTTATAATGGCAAGAACATCTGTGCATAGTGCAAAATGTTTATTGATGCCATTTATTGCATTTTTAGTCAGTACATAATGTCTCCCTAAATATAATGCACTTGGCAAGGTTTTCCATGTGCTATTTATTGCACTTGAAATAGTGTAAACTCAAGCTATTTCATTGCTATATCCAGTCAATGCTAACTATAATACACAAGATAATACACAAAATAAGTCCGCAAGAGCAATCTCCAAGTCATATTTTTTTCAATTGATAATTTATCAAGGAGGATTTTCTAAACGTAATTGCATTGTTTCAAAGAAAGCAGGAGGTTCTATAGAGTTATTAATCTGTGAAGGTTTCCTCAGAAGGTGTTCTTTTCCACCTCAAGGCACAACCCAGAAAGATATGGCTGAGAATTTATTTCGCACCTGTGTACCATGCAGGGCAGCAAACCATTAGCCTATATCTGCTGAAGAGTACCCACAACAGCCTCTTGTAAATCAGTCGGATTAGAAGAGTAAAATGACCTTGTAGGTGGGTGATAGCACAAGTTGCAGTATTATATGATTTTCCATTTCCTATGATTTCCCATGATTGCATGTTTGATGATAAACATTGAGGCTTCTTTATTTACTTTATTACAAAATGAGAAAAGGCCTGCCCCATCTCTGTAACATTTTCCAGGGATCACTAAGTGCTGAAAAAGTTCTGGAATCATTGTAAATCTTCATAATACTTCATAATACGCTTCATGGTCTTCATAATACGCTACAGCTCAGCTTTATGTATTCATTTTATTGTTCAATAAACTAAACCACAAAGAAACTAAGTTATTTACTCATGATCAAAAAACAATCAGAGTCAGTAGTCATAACCTCCA
Source organism: Fulmarus glacialis (assembly GCF_000690835.1). Taxonomy (NCBI): domain Eukaryota; kingdom Metazoa; phylum Chordata; class Aves; order Procellariiformes; family Procellariidae; genus Fulmarus; species Fulmarus glacialis. The sequence continues at coordinate 15,402 of NW_009188803.1, forward strand.
ATTTTCTGTTCTCCATCATAAAAGACTTCAAATAGTCAATCTAAGACACCACATGTATGTGAATTCGACAGGATTGATGTACATTTCATTAACCAGGTGATGATGAATTTAGTACACAGCTCTCTTTTCGCTTCAGTTATAAGAGACAGTAAGGATCCCTGCATTTGATATAGATTTTTTCTAGTTGTGACTCAGAAAGTAAACCTTTCTGTTAGCTGCTTGGTAGGACATTTTGGGGGATTGTTTAGGCATGTTCATTTGGTTGGTATTTTTTGCCTTTTACCTTTAAGACAGCCATGCTTAAGATGCAAGTGTTGGCAGCACTTAAGGACCTACTCCGAATGTAAAAGCTGCTCACAAATTAAAACATGGTACAAAAACCCCCTCCAAATCATGAAAAGAAACAGAATTGTTTCAGCAATGCAGTATATTTGGCCAGTTTGTATTAAAAAAAGCATCCACAGTTCAGCCTTTGACCTCCACATGCAGAATCTGAAAGTCATTTTACCGATACTCTGAGGAGAACAACTGGCAAGGAACACCTTTCCTGTCTAATAATCTGACACGGAAGAGGCCAGCTCATACCTTGTATCAGTTCAGAAGCAGTTTGACATTCTTCGTGAGAGGTCACCGAAAATACAAGGCACTTTTGTAAGCTGGTATTGGAAGTTCCTGCACTGGTTCTGAAATAAAATTCATCTAAGTCTTGACGCAGAGAGTATCTTCTATGCACACTAGACGCTCACCTGGCTGCACTAGCCATAGCATTCTTCTCCAAATACATAGATGAAGTCACTTATTATCATATTAGATATGTAGAAAACATGGTACATATTTTTCTCTGACATTTATAAGTAGTTCATATCCAGGAAATCTTTGGGCTGTCCTGATACTATGTGTGATTTGTATCATAGGAAAACATATCTGTTTACTTAAAATTATATTTTAACCTGAAGGTATCGCTTCAATTTGATTACAGATTTCTAGATATCTAGTAAAAATTGGTGCCAATTATGATTACACTTAGAACTCAACAGATTTTTCGGTCTGAACTGAGTTGTTCTGTTGAGCAATTCTAGAAAATATTTATCTGGTAAAAATTAGATTTTTAAGTTCACCAGGACACAATAACTGATTCTAGTTATTAGAAGGGCTTATCTCTGAGGCTGATGAATTTTACATTTAGCATATCTATACGGTTCTGATCACAACACCACCACATGCAAATTCAGGCTAAATTCATGGAATGTTTTAACTGAAAACAAAATGCATAAGTAAAGGAGATTATATCCTTCTTTTACCAATCTATTAATGGATAGAAAATGAAAGGCCCAATCTTTAATTCCTTCCTCTTTCAGTGTGGACTTGCACCCAGATTTACTAGAAAGAAACCTAAAGATCATGTTCAGATACTATGGTAAGGAACAAATTCAGTCCTACCTGGAGCCCTATTTTACATTAAATTTTGAAAAATATTGAAAGACAGAGCTTATTTATAGAATAGAAAAAAGAGAAAATTCGGTGATTAGGGATTTCACCAGAGAGGTGGGACATCTATCCAGCTGCTCAAATTTAGATGATCCATACATAAGGGAACAGTTTCAGTATGAAATAATCAACTTTTTAGAGAGAAAAAAACCCAACAACTAAAAAAGCTAGTCAACGTAGATGGAATTTAATTTATTTTTGCCATGGTGTAAGCTGAAATATCAGTTATTCCCTTACCCATAATTATATTCTTTACAATTATGTTCTTTCTTTCTCTCTTACTGCTGAAGGATTATTCAGTTTAATGCCTTTAACAGTTCCAACTGCCAGTCTCTCTCTAACTTTTAATTCCTGAGACTCAACAAAAGAAAAAAAATACACATTCATTTAAAATAAATTCATGTCTGTCCATGAGCTGCTTAATGAATAAATGCAATAAATCCATCATCATTAGAACTCTCCTTTGGTTGTTCTCAGCATGCTCCCGATAAAACTGATATAACTGCTATACTCCACTGATCATAGCAAAATAGATATATAGCCCTGCACTGAAATTCTATCAGTGCTTCTGTCACTTGTGCAAGGGATCATAATTATATGCTGCAGAAAATGAATTAATGGAATAAATGAAGTATGCAGCTATCTGTCAGCCCTGACAAACAACTTTGCTGTTCAATTAGCATAACTCCATCCTTTATTAAAGAACTGGGATTACTCATCACAGTTAAATGCTTTATTTATTTAAGATGCTCGTTTATAAAACAGGCCTAGAGAAGTATCAATTTATTTCCCTGAAGCCTCTTAGTGACAGAATTTGGTGTAGTTATGTAGGTTTGTACATGTTTTAAATACTGTGGGGCACATCTCTAATCCATACTGTTTTGTGAGCTGCCTCTTCACCCATTCACATGATGTGACATTCCCATGGCAACTACTGTAACTGCCAACATGGAAAAATACTAGTGGCGTATTTAATGCATTTTAACTTAGCAGTAAGCACATCATCCCTTTTGGGGGCAAAATGCAGACAAAGCAGCCGTAGTTTGCAGTGAGGAGTCGCAGAACGTACCAGCATCTGCACGGAAGGAGCAGATAGGAGCACCCTGTGACTGCTCAAAGTCTCCAAACTCACTAGCAGGTTTTCTGAGTACTCTGTGCTGCAAAGCTATGTAAAATACCGCTAGTGGATGGTTCCTAGAAAGAAGGACTTGAGGACACAGGCCTGGTGTCCGTGTTCACATGGTTTTTGGTAGTGGCCACGGAGTGCTGCTTTCTGACCTGCAGAGGGCTCCACGCTCAGAAACTCTCCCCAGGCTGGAAGACTCCTGTCCTGGCTGCTCTCCGCGGAAGATGCTCCACCCAAAGTGGGTTTGAAGCACCAGTCCTCAAAGCACAGGACAGGCTGAATATCTTACACTGACACCTTGAATAAAAAAAAATGTGAAGCCTCGGTCGCTCTAGGAAAGACAAGAGGAGATACGATAAATATGGCCTGCAATAACTGAAGAATCAGAAGTTTAGAAGACTTCAGTGCAACTATGATAATCTTGTCTCATTTCTAGTGTCCATTTGCACATCTCTAGGACTGTATTTTGTGTCTCTCACTGTCAGTAGCAAACACAGTAGAGAAAAAAATAAAACTGCATATCAGATTATTTAAAATAAGGACATAAATGTACATCAACATTTCAAGATAGATATATTGGCAGAGAAAATTTATTTCTGCCCACATTAGAAATCAATTTGATAGCATATATTTAAAATAATTTGTAAGCATCAATCAAGAATATAAGACCATTATAAAAAGAAAAAATACAGCAAACTCTTTAACACCACAATAGTTCGCAAAGACCATCACTTCAGAAATGTACTGGACCATTCTTATTATTTATCCTTATCCTCTGCCGCCATCCGGTGGCCATTTAATTCAAAAGACTGTTAATATTAAACATATTTAGATGCATGAGCTAAAGAGCCTGAAAAGTCAGGACCTTTAGCAAAAGATAGACAAAACAGCCAACCTTAGGGTGAAGCAGCATGTTTTCAGGCAAGGGATACTGACAGTAAATTAACACTTGGCAATTTTTTTAAGTACACATCTTTTAACAAACCACAGAAGGGTGGAGGATGACAGACCAGCAAGGGAAAGAATCATTCTTTCTGTGTGAAAGTTAGATGTTTAGGTTAAAACAAACAGTTGTGGCATTTCCCCTCCTGAGGTAATGGGGAGGCAAAGGACAAACTGAGGCAGCTCCAAAGGCAAATTCTTCCATCTTAAAAAGGGATGTCTAAAGTAAATGGGATTAATCAGCATTTGGCTGTGCTTCACTCTCTCCATTGCCTACAAAGTAATCTTCTGGGCACCTGACATTTAGATAATGTCACTTAGAGAGCTCAATCCCACCCTGAGTGACAAGCCAAAACAGCAGACCTTTATGGCACATCTGTATAAGCACCTGCCTGGCACTCATTTAGTAGTACACAAATATCACGGAAGGGGAGACTGCTCGTAATGCAAAATTATTAATATTATTTTGAGCTGCTAAAAGCATGACATTTTTAGCAGCTGTCCAACTTCAATAGAAAAACTTCTATCTCACTTTCAAAGGAGTGACAGCACAAAAGTACATGTTCAGTTAAATCAAGGCATTAGGAGGAGTATCACCATAAGACACCAGGGCTCCGAACTCTGATAACAGAAGACAGCAAAGGCTGCTTTTCTCCAACCTGCACTTGTAGAAAGGGATTCTGCTGTAGTCTGCCATATTTATATTCACAATCACTGCTGCAAGAGAAAGAAGGGTGGCCGATTGTCACAGTTGCCCATATTTTTGGTTTGGTCTCATTGCTTTGCTGCTTTGACATTTAGGACAATCAAAAGTAGATGAGATCTTAAGACTGACTGGCTTCTCTCTGCCAAATGAGGATGCTGACCACTTAAATACATAATGGAAATACCTATGTATTTCCAGCTGTCAACCAAATTTTCTCCTCAATCAGATAAAGCATATTTGTTTTCTTTCTTTACATATGTCTGTAAATATGTGTTTCAAAGATGATAATGGTCAATGGAGAACAGCTACAAGTATTCTTCCTGAGAGACAGAAAAAGATTTCTATGCATGGAGTGGAGAGTCTTAGTTTGGACAAATTTAGATAGAGAAAAGCAGCTGGTGCTCCTGTAAATAATGAGTTGAAAGTTCATTCATAGGCAGCTTCTATCACCACAGATCCAGCAAGAAAAATAATTAACCAAAAAAAGGGAAAAGGAGAGTAAATGCTACAGAAACAGACTGGCATTTTATAAATGAAATATAAAAGAAGGAGAAAACTGGATCATTCCTATAGAGCAAGAAAGAGATGAAGAGATCTATGACACCTTCAGGTCAGGAAACTGGGCTGAAGCTTGATTAGCTTAGACAACACACCAGTATCAGCCATTCAGAATGGTGGCAGCAGAGGATGAAAAACACAACTGGAATTGCATAAAACATACACAGTAATGAGTGTTCTGCACTGTTCACATCCCCAACCACACCTGAAAGCCATCAGAGTTAGTTTCATTGGGATTCACTAATGATAAGACACTCAGTGAGTGACAGAAAACAAAACTGGTCTGGAGCATTAACAAGAAAAGTCACAAGTCAAGATAGGAGAGGATCTCCTAGCTGAGTAAGATTAATCTGGATTCAGATTAATAATACAACACAACAGGAAAATTGCTTTCTTGATTTACTGTCATTCCAACAGATGAACACACAAGAATCCTGCTTTGGTAAGAAATAGGAAATGTGTCCTACAGAATCATGGGTAGAAATTTGCTTCATTTTCTTTATTCTTTAATTTTGCTGCTAGATGGATATAGGTCCTCCTTTTTCTTGTCCCCTGTGCCAAGTGCTAATCTGCTTTCTGGTCCCTACTTTTGCCTATTCTTTCCTTGCCGGTTATTTTTCATGTTCAATCTGCGATGGCACCATCTGGCTATCAAGGAACTTCCCGTCCTCTCTCATGCTGTGTAGGAGCAACTATCCTAATGTCTACAATTTAGGGAAACACAGATTTAGCTTGGAGTTCCTCCAAAATGATAAAGGGTTTTCTCAGTTATGTTCTGAGAAAAAGCATTCAATCTTGATGACCTTCTGTCCCTTACATTACTCCTAGTCATTGTTCTTTAGAGTGAATCCTAATAAAGAACAATCTGCCTGCATGACTGATACCTATTTGGATTAGGCTGAACTGCCATTGTCAGACACATCATCTGAAAAACTCAGATGTACTTGGAGCAGTTGTGAAGGCCAATGTGGAAAAAAATATTTATTAAACTAAGAGGTAAGAAAACTTTTTCTTTGCACACTAGCTAAGGTTAATTTCTGCAGCATGTAAAAATATGCCAGTTCTTAGCGATCACACTCAATAAAAGATACTTTCGTAATCTTGTTAGTACAGAAACTCAAATGTTAAACCTAGAAGACAAATGTTTTCTTCTTCTTTGTGAGATATCTATTATTTTAAATATTTTAGGTATTAGAACTTGATTCTATTTTTAACACTCTTTTATCATTTATCATACCAGAATCTTCTGGTGTCTTCTGAGAATAAAATGTCTCAGCAGGTTAGCTGAATTTATGTAACACTGCCACAGATTATTTCTTCCTAGGAGCTTGTCACTTTTATACAAAGCAAGGACTGTGCAGACACAAAATGAACTTGTGAAGGATTTTTTAAGTATTGTAATTCTTCATTAAAATTTATATATCTCTCTCTCAACCAAAAGCAATCAATAGAATGAAAAAAAAAATACCATCAAAGAAAAACACTCCCCGTAAAGCTTGGCCCAACCTCCCTCCCTTAATTTGGTTTACATTATCTATTTGTATTATTGCCTTAAAAAATTGTGTGCATTAAAAATGCATTGTTTAATGTGCAGGCAATAGGTCTATGCAATCATTTTCTATGTTAAGATCTTTGGTTTTGTGATGTCACACAATTTGTTTGTACAGTTTGCTTTATTGATAGTCACCATAGCATCTGAGTGCCTCCTAACCATTAAATTGTTTGGATGCACAACTGCAAAGTAGGGAAATACTATTCTTCAGATTTTACAGATGATGGCAGAAGCAGAAAATAGTTACCCAAAGTTATCAAAGTCTGTCTTTTTTTCTGTCACTACCCATCTTGTTGAATGTGCTAATTTTTCTGCTGACAATACATTCCAAAGAGTATAGTAATCACAAAAACTACTTTGAATGAAAAATAGGACTTAAATAACAAAGAAATCATTCAAATATACACACACAAAAAATCATTCCCATTAGACAGGGAAGAGAGATTGGGAGATTGAGTTAAGGTTCAAATTACTGATGGCACAATATGCTAATATAATATTTTTGTTCATATGTATTCCATTTAGGTGAAAGTATGCTACTAAAGCTGCAGAGCACTGTAGAGTTACTAAAAAGAGACTAAGTAGGCCAAAGAAGAATTTGTAAATGGTTTTGAGCTAATACAGAAAAGTTTTAATATAAGTCTAGAAGAGTAAAAGCACAGGGATCTATCTCAGTATAGATGTCACTGATACTAGCACCTTACAAAAATATTGTTAAAAATTCCAAATAATTCTGAAAAAAAAATAGGTAACAGTGTACAGTACAAATCAGCTTTTTTAACTTCTACTGAATTGATCTATGTCCTTTAAAAAGCAAGAAAAAATTAGACTCTAAGGGCCAGATCCAAATCAGAACTGCAGCTGGGAATATAAAATTAGACTTGCATGGACTTTGCAATCTTCTATGCTCAGCTGCTGTCTCGCCCTAAGGGTCTTTCCCTTCTGTAGGCATTTCAGTCCATTTATCTTCTAGTTCTCCAGAATTTTTCCAGTTGCACTTCAGTCTTCATAATGCTGAGCAGTTTCATGATTGCCTCATGCCTACACCAGAACAAGATAACCCTCTCCTTGTTATCAGCAGAGGGGTTCCTTCTGACTGGCAAGCTCAGCACAAACTTGCCCTACAGATGTCTTCGTGAAGGACAGCAGCCAGGAAAGCAGATATGCATGGTACCTCTTTTCACACTCTTCTTTTTTAACCACATCTCAGTCTTTAGAGCACGATGTTGGAGAAAGTTCTTTCCATTGCTTGGGAGCAGACACGGGTAGGTGACTTCTTGAACAATCGTGTGGCAATTTGGGATTCCACTTCAAGGGACAACTGTCTATAAGACTCCTCTACCCTGCTGGGGGTAAGTCTGTATTTGAAGACTAGATCTCACACTGCTGCATCAAATGCTTTGAAGCTACTCTTGATACAGACACTGTAAGGCATAGAATCATAGAATCATGGAATCATTAAGTTGGAAAAGACCTCTAAGATCATCAAGTCCAACCGTCACCCCAACACCACCATACCCACTAAACCATGTCCCTAAGTGCCTCATCTACACGTCTTTTAAATACTTCCAGGGATGGTGACTCAACCACTTCCCTAGGCAGCCTGTTCCAAGGCCTGACCACTCTTTCAGTACAGAAACTTTTCCTAATGTCCAATTTAGACCTCCCTTGGCGCAACTTGAGGCCATTTCCTCTCGTCCTATCGCTAGTTACTTGGCAGAAGAGACCAACCCCCACCTCGCTACAACCTCCTTTCAGGGAGTTGTAGAGCGCGATGAGGTCTCCCCTCAGCCTCCTCTTCTCCAGGCTAAACAGCCCCAGTTCCCTCAGCCACTCCTCATAAGACTTGTTCTCCAGACCCTTCACCAGCTTCCGAGCAAGCTAAACCTTGCAAATGTTTCTCTGGTCCATTGTATTTTACAAAGGCTATAGAAGCGCCTGCAAAAAAGTTTTCTTACTGGCACCCTTACTGGGAAGGAAGGAACAGGCCTGACAGGTGTGTCTGCTCCTATATCATCCTATAGGGCATACAATATAATCTATGTTGTAAGTCAAGTGCTGTTGCAGAGATGTCCTTTTTTTTAAGGAAGGAAAAGAACTCCCCTTCTCTCCACAATTAACAGCAAGAGACTAAAAATATCAGTTTTATATATTCACTAGTAAATAATTCACTTCTATAGTAACATCAGTCGCTGAGCAATCTCTGCAATTTCTCTGGAGCCTCTTAGGGAAAAAGGGTCTGCTCAGCTGGAGTGACTGCAGCAGGCGACTGCCTCATATTGATCTGCATTGCCTCAATATCCAACTAAGAGCTTCACAGTGCTATTTTTTAATCCTTGTGCTTTGGGGCTATTGCAGCAAAACCACTATTTAAACAGACTTAGTGACAGTGATACATTCAGATGGAAGACAGTTAACTGAAGACATCTACGGTCTCCTTTGTAAGATGTGTGTAGTGACTGGAAATGAGGTACCTGAAGATCATGTTGCTCTAACTGCATTAAATTCAGTCACAGGACAGAATGGATGATACAAGGGACATTTCACCCCCCAAAATAGGATCAGAATGGGATAGACTTCACTACAGTTCTGTAGCCTAAATAGGATATAAACTTCTTCCTGCAATACTTTTTTAAAACTCCAGTTTTTCTGCTTCCAAAATCCCCATGTAAAATCTAAGTAGGCTGCGTGCAACAGTTTTGACTTTAAAAGACAGTTTTGAAGTTTCTTCATTTGTTTGTTAGCTCTTCCAGTAATGCTTGGTTAAACAAGGATGAGCGAAACAAAGCAGAAAATAAACCATTTCATTTCAAAGGACATACACTTTATCAGAATGCGATCTGACAGTGATGCAGTCTATTCACAATGCCATGTTCCTGTGGGTGGACTGGCTGGAACATACTTTGCCTTGGGAGTTTCTAAAGTGAACAGAGGACACAGGTGTTTTCATCTGAAAAGAATTCATGCAAGTGTTAAGTAATTCCTTCAGAAAAAATGCTGACAAATCTCCTGAGAGCTTAATATCTGTAGAGAGATCTTCCCCGCCCCCCTTTTTTTTTTATTTTGACTCAGTAACATGTACTTTATTCTTCAGTTTATTTAAAGGGTGTTTTTAAATTTCTGCAAAGGTCCTATGCAAGGGCAGTCATCAATTAGCTATGTTAAACACAAATTACAGATCTTATATGCTTCCAAAAGATAGCTCTGGGACCACGTAAACACTGTCTTGGGTTTTGTCTGTTAGCACATCCCCCCATGCAACATACGCAGCCTCTTTCGACAGCGCAGTCCTGTGGTTCAGCTGGTACAGCGGTGAACCCGAGCCGTTCTGAGAGTCTACGTTTCTGAGCGCTTCGTATTTATTTCAATAGCTTGAGGACTATTTGGCAGTTAAAACAAGAAATGCAGGCTCTGCATAGAACATTCTGGAGGTACAAGTGCACAAGATGTTGAGTCTTCACTTGCAGAAACAGAAGTATTTGAAGAGCCACAGAAACAGATGTCTGTGTGTGGTTTCATCATAGTCCTGAGCGCTTCACTGGAGTTCTCTTGAGTAGCTTTGTCTCTCTGCAGTCAGTGTAGCTAAACATTCACACATCAAAGTGTTATTTTCTTTTAAAAACAAGGATTGACACCTCCTCTAGCTTTTTTTCTTCCTCTAGGAGATTTTCATATACCAATAGATAAGCAGGAGGCTGGACTAGAGACCTCCTGTGGTCCCTTCCAACTTGAATTATCCCATGATCCTAGGAACCTAATCATTGTCAAAAACAAGTTGATGGCTTATTTACAAGTTTTTAGATCTAGTCTGTTGGCCGTTGCCACGGTACTTACACTACTGAATAATGAACACATTTACACAGTCAGAATCTTCAGAATCTCATAGAAGGCACTTGGCACAAGCACTGATCTTACTTCAGTATTTTAAAATTCCACATGCCACTGACGTTTGCAACAGCATATCTATAACTGTAGAAAACCTTGACCTATCTTGTAATTTCTTGAATGCAAAATCTTGTGGAGATATTTGGCACTTTGTCTTTTAAAGTGTCAACCCGCATTAGGCCAAGTCCATTTACATTGAAACCAATGCTTTTCTGGTGGCATGCTTTAGCACACATTCAGCTGTGATATGTCAGGGTGTCACAATTCTACTGAATTTTATGATTTATTTTCTATCTGCCTGAGACTGTAAGATTATTTGCCTTTATTTTATTGAATATAATACACATCTTATTTGAAACAATGAAGTAATCTTTGAAGGTAAAATATTGTTCCGACCTCTTCCAATTGAGTGAACATTAGCATCCATGAATATGTCCATTTATAAGGCAACTTGTTGTGACTTACACCTCCTCTGTCTATTGTGTTGACACACTGGACTGGAATGTCGCTCTCTAAAACTTGGGCTCTGAATGAAGAACTAGATCCAAACACAAATGAATAATTGTTGCTGGTCAATAATAAACACAAATACTTTGAAGTCAAGAGATTCAACAGGCTTCCAATTGAAAGGCACCAAAATCTGAGTATAGGAATCAATGGGAAATAGCCCAGACACCTTAATTTTATCTCACAATCCCTGCTTGAAAAGCTACACATTTCCCGAATTGTAGGGGTGGTGAGATAGGGAGTAGAAGTCACAGTAGGTGTAAAAGAACAGGAGAAAATTGTATGCCAATTACAAGGATAATTGGGAAATGGGAATGGTTACATCTGGTAACCAGTCTTCTTAAGTAGAGTTTGTTTTCAGAAGTGAAGCAGCATCATAACAGACCAAAAAGAAAGAGAAAAGTGTACTTAAGAAGACTGGTTACCAGTTGTAACCATTCCCATTTCCCAGTTCCACATTCAAATGACATTACTGCCCTGTGGCCGAGGAACTAAACTGGCACCACAGAATAAGAATCGTGTATCATCTTGTATCGTGACAAATACAATCATGTTATTTTTCTCTGTCTACTCAGAAATTCCATCTAAGACTTTTGCTCAGGAAAGTACATTGTATCAAGCATACCACACATCATCCTAATAAATATTAATGGTATTTCACTGACGAAACACAAAGATGGAGGCCATAATTAAAGTGTGGTGTGCTTTTGATGAGGCCCATAACAAGTTGTAAGTTAAGGGTTATATCCTTGATTTATAGGGTGTCTGATTACAACGGATCCATTTTAAAAATTGAGAAAGTAGTCAACTATATTATATGACATAAAATGTTTCAGAAAAAAAATTATGAAAAATAGGAGTTTCTTATATGGGAAGCTAGAAGTCTATCCAATAGAAACTAAAATATTTCTTCCTTTATTCCAAGGCAGAGGGATATTTACCCTCCAGGTAACCCTCCAGGTAACAGGTAGTTCTGTAGATTAACTACTTCAACTGAATGCTGTCTGTGCATTTTGCTTTCTGGCACAGGAATTTTATTTGTTGCAGGGTAGTGGTGCTTTATTCAAGAAGTCCAAGTCTTTAAACTAATGTCATCACTTTGTTCCTACTCTGACAACCCATCCCTTAAATGAATAAACGTAAAATGTCACTGACTGATATTTTGAAAGTAAAAAGAAAAAGACACATGCAAAAACAACAACAACAAAAAAACGTGTTGTCAAAGCCCTTCTGCTTCAATGTCTTGCCCAGTTTGAAACGACCTGCGGTTACCAGAGAGCAACAGCAATGGTGCAGGTTGCAGGAACATAAATAGCAGATAAACAGCTAAATACACATACATATCTATATAGAACAAAAAAATCCAGAGGTAAAAGAAGATAGTAAGAGGAAATGCATGGCTAACTCCAAAGCTGACACTGCTGTTAAGAGCAGGGGATAGTAAAACAAGTCAACAGAATTGTAGCAAGCTTGAGGGTACCAGCCAGAGGGTCTCTTGAAGGTAAGTAAAGTAAAAAGGTAACAGAATAAAGCAATGGGTAGATTACTTTCAAGAAATGAGAAACATATCAGAGTACCATGAGGAATTACTACTAGACATTGTGACATCTTTGTCACAGGCAAAACAGTGAGAGGCAATAAAAATCTCCAAACCTACAAAACCTGAATTTGAACCCTAACCAAAACAGGGAATGTCCATGGTTATAGAACAACTTATGAAATCAACAGGTTTTCCAGCAAAATAAAGATATTAGAAAAAGAAATAATGCAATAATATCCAAGTTACCAAGAAAACTGATCGGTCAGAGATAAAGTTGTTGTGTAATATAATCTCACACAGAATAAAGGAAGCACTCGAAGCAAAGATAACAAACCATAAACTGGATTTCAAACAAGAAAACTGTATGATAACTAGTGTTTCAACATCAGAATAGTCATCAAGCTGAAAAAGCCATTCCCTCATCTTTCTTATTGAGCATTGCTGTTGACACAAGGGGCTGACAAACACATCAGAGTAGAAAATTTCACTTCTCGCGCTCATAAGTGACAACTCAGCCATTATGCAGAAAAAGACCAAATGATTTTAAAACACCAGAGAAAAGATTGGATTAAAAAATAATATCAAAAGTCCAGAGTTGCCCTCATCTGAAGTATTGTACAAGGAGGCAGAGAAGTTGAAAAGTCAATTTATTTACTACAGCTACACAATCAGGAGGGTACAGTGTACTAAATAATCATAGAATCATAGAATCATTTAGGTTGGAAAAGACCTTTAAGATCATCGAGTCCAATAATTACTCTGCTAACTTACCAATAAATTCTACAGGACATAAAAATAAATAGTTTCCTTAAAAGAGATATGCAAAGCTTAATCAGAGAGGACATTTATTTTTGGAAGCATTCATTATGATACGGTTGGTAGTTTTCTTTTTCTTTTTTCAAAGGAATTATGCTCTTGCAAACTTATTTTAGTCAATTCTATGACTGCTAACAACATGAAGCGAAATATTACTTTCTTCTCAATGTAACAAGCATATTACAGAACAATTGTATTGCAGAAACTGTTTCTCATTGTCAACAGCCCTCACTATTTTCATAAAGTGAAAATTCTGTTGTTAATTTTTCTTTGCCTTTTTGTATTTTATATGTCTAGATTAACATTAGCTTCTTGAAGCATTCTTAGACTGCTGCTTTAGGCAGTGAAATCTCTCATCCCTTCCCATCAGCCAGTTTTACTCTTTCATATACGAGGCAGGTCTGTTTACAAACAAGTTGTTTATAATCTACCGGTACATGTCACTGTGTTAATTATTCTTTGGGGCACATCATGTCTAGTGCATGTTTCGTTCACTTCAGCTAAATGTCTCTGCCCCTTTCCAAGGAGACACAAAGCCTCTTTAAGACACTTATCTAAGATCAGTGTTATATACATGTAAACCTGCATACCCCTCCCTATTTGCAAGCGGCAGTTGTATTTTTTCTATTTAATAACTCAAAAATAAAAATTAAAAAAACCCTCACATAGCAGTTTAAGGAAAACATGTCTTCCAAAGAGGGTGTTGAATTTGTCCTGTGTTTTTAAGGACATCCATCTAAACTTCCTGGCACACAAATGTGGAAAAATGTTTTTCATTAAGCCATCTCTTAAAATAATTTTGTTTGCAAAGGTTTCTCTTTTTATTTTTTACAGATTTTTACAGATTTGTGTTGATAAGTACATGTCTTCTTTTCCAATATAATCAACCAATAAGACTCAGACTGCTGGTTCTGCTGCTGCTGTGAGCTTGCCACTGTGACAAACAGTGAGAATATGTTGCTCCCTTTTTTGCTCTGCAACAAAAGTTAAAAGAACTTTCCCTTAGGCAAGAGTTAGAAGTGCTCTTTCAACTCTCCTGTATTCACTTGAGAGTTAGGTTATTACTTACCTTCACTGGAACATCCACAGGACTGAGATCAGCTAGAGAGTTCAGTTCTCTCCTGTCTAGTTGATTCAGAATAACTTGGGCTTTCAACTCAAACTTTAGATTTCTGAAGACTTTTGTCATTTTCCAGTCCAGTGCTTTTTCTGAAAGCTGTCTGACTGAGCAGGGCTTTGTATTCTCTCTAGATTCTGGAGCAGTGGGTATTTTGGACACAGAGCTTTTTAGTCTGTGCAGATGCAACCATTGCTTCGGATGTGTATGTTTATAAATAAAGCGGAACAAAGAAACAATAACGCCCTTTTGGAATAGGGCTTATTAGCATTTTGATGGCTTCTTTATCCTGGGAATAACCTTCTGCTTTTGGCCTCTTCCTTCTATTCTCCATCCTGAAACTGTCATCTTTCCAAAAAAATGAGCAATCTAGGCTTAGGTTGTCAAGGCAAAAATGAATTATACCATGTTCTCCCTGCAGATAAGAATAGCATATATTTGCTTTATATATGTAAATTACCAGGAACATCAGATTGTGAAGGGTGTATTAAAAGCTCTAAAATTTCAATTTTTATAAAGCCGTAAGTAATTTCCTACAGGAATAACACTAATGATATTTTTAGGGGGGTCAAAATTCACTTGGTTATGTGAAATAAAAATGAATAGCAATGTTTTACGACAGCAGTTAGACTTTTAAATGAGTAAAAGGCAGCATCCACTGATCCACCATTGTGATAGGATTGCAACCGAATAAATAATAAATACTCTTATATTCCTGATTCCGAGTATGGGTTACACAGCTCTCAAAGCAGTACTGAACCTGTAACATTAGTGGAGTTGATGTAATAATATTCTAACAATATTTCTGTTATTATATAAATTAATCATGATAATGCCAAGTTATTCACTCCTATTCAGTATCTTTAGAAGTAGTGGCCAGAGTTAAATATTATTGCCTCTCATTATTCTATTTTATTTAGTCCATTAAAAATATATTTTAAGGGATAACTTTAGACTTCCCATGTGTCATCCTTTAATAAAGAAAATATTCTTAGTTTAATAGTTTGACACAGGTTAGAAGGTGTTAGAGGCAGAATCAGTAGGGCAGAATAAAGTGTTTTCAAACAAAAGTCAGGAATTCCAAAATCATATCACATTTAAGAAAAGGCACAATCCTAGGAAGAACAACACTAGAAGGAACTTTTATTGTTTCAGTTTTTAAGGTTCCAAAGGCAGCTACTCTGACACAGCGGATAGAAAACCTCTGAGTTTTCCCTGGTAGTATATTCCATATGATTTCCAGTGACGGATGCCACTTTGCAGGAAATTGAAATAACTAAAGCAGTGAAAAAGCAGCATAATTCACACCTACTTTCACACCTTTTCTCTGGATTTATTGATTCCTCAGACCCTCAGCTCTTGTGGACACAGAAAAATAGATTTCCACAACATATTAAGAAAACAAATAAATATATTCTAGGAACTGGAACTCTGGGTTTCTAATCTCAGCACTACTGTTTATCTGTGTTATGACTCCAGGCAAGCAAATGTGTCTTATAGAGCTTTGAGGAGTGGGAGAAGCCAAGGGAGATGGTGAAATACTGATTTTTACTACCTTACTTGTCCTTCTTAATGAAGATATTGATTTACTTTGTTCAGTGCCTCAAAGCTGTGCTGTATCACTTCAGACTGTGTTTTGCTCCTAACAGAAGTCAGTGATTATGCTTACCCAGTTTTTTTCTTTCTTCTGTTAATTAACACAGCATTATTTTTCTTTTTCACATCCATCATAGCCAGTATCACTTTGCTAAGGCAAAAACTTATATGCAGCAGATTAGTAACTGGGACCCTAAGCCATACAAAAATATAACTGAAAAAGGATTAAAACCTCCAGGAATATCTAGAAAGAATTAGCCATGGAGTATTTTTCTAGTATTATCTA
Source organism: Fulmarus glacialis (assembly GCF_000690835.1). Lineage (NCBI taxonomy): Eukaryota > Metazoa > Chordata > Aves > Procellariiformes > Procellariidae > Fulmarus > Fulmarus glacialis. The sequence continues at coordinate 31,521 of NW_009188803.1, forward strand.
ATAGAGACATTTACAACCAATCTTGATGGCACATTTTGTTACCTGATTTCAATATTTTCACACCAAAAAAAAAAACCAAAACCAAACAGTTCATGATTTTATGTCAATGTCTAACAAAATGTATTTTGTCCAAAAATTCCTCATAACTCTACTTCTAAGTCCTTCTCAGCTGATCCTTTTGCCTCAGAAAGCGTGCATGCGGGCTGCACAGACACGCGCCATGTGGAACATATCTCTGGGTCTCCGTCTTCTGTCCAGTTCTTGGGCTCTCTGTCACTGTGGGCAACAGCCTGACAAGGAGAGGTTATACAACTTCAAAGCGCACTCTTTATCTTCTAGGGAAAAACACATGCAACAGAGAGTATGAAAAACATATATGAACTATGGTAATTTATTAAATGTTTCCAAAAAACAACATTTGGCAAACAAGTTCCATGCATTGGAAAGGATGAGAGAAGACAGAAGACTGAGCAGCTGAAATGAGTAACTGCTGGAAGCGCAGGGATTACGGCAGTCGGCACGGGAGCTTGAACAGGTAAGCAAAGAGCCAGAAGACAGAGAAGCCCTGCCTTGCCATGTGGATTCGCATTCATCTGCAGCGGTTGTTTTTCAAGTTATTAGTCTGTGAGTATGGAACGATATATGGCTTTCTGTGACGTGAATACTCCTCTGAGATTAGCGTAGTATGTAATGTATGCAACTGCACAGAGTTTAGTCATGGGTCCTTTTTTCATGGGGTACAGTCCCAATACAAACCAGAATATTTTCTAGATGCACAAAACATCTGAAAGGATCAGTAAAGCTTATGTGTGGTATCATGCCTAAATTATTTATTAATGGCAAAATGAAAGTCCAAAGAAACCAAGAGAAGCATTAGAGTTACTTAAAAAGTTATTTAGAGAATTGAAAGAATAAAGGTCAACCCACTCAAGAAATGAATTCTCCTCTGGTTCTCATACCTTATTTTCAAGAAATAAAAAAACTTAACTGTTTATTATTTAATTTCAATACATGCTTCAGTCTACAGACAGACATGCTCTTAACCAAGCAGTTTTGTATGTACTGCAGTCTATTTGACTACACAGACAAAAAGGGTAGGATGCAAAATGAGTTCTACTCTCTATCGTCTTGTGGACCATATTTTACCCTTATGTATTCAGTATGCTAGCCAATAATATCAAACATTTGGTTTGTGTGTTGGGTTTTTTGTGTTGTTTTTTTTTTTTTCCCAAAAGAGAAGCAGCATTGCTCTGCATTTATTGTCGTTTTTAAAAATGATGAATGGAACGCTTTCGTTTTTGCTTTTAAAAAGTAGGATTGTGCAGCAACAATTGTGTATATGAAGGCTGAAATGCAGACCTGGTAAAAGGGCTGCTGACTGCACAACAGTCCCCTGGCAAGTGTTGGCATGCCTTCGGGCAGTTCAGCACAGATCTTGTTGGTATTCAGGAAGTTCTCACTCAGGAACTGATGTTCCAGCCATACCCTCTGGGGAGAAAGCATGAAAGTCCCATTGCCTCTATATCTAAGCTCTGATTTCTTCCCACTGCTGGCATTGAATTCCAATTCTTCCACCCCTTGCCTGGCTCTGTGTTATTCTTTGATTCTAGGGAGTCTCTCCTCTAGCATTTTTCTATAATTCAACATTTCCTGAATTTCTGAAAGGAGTCACCTGCATCTTGTTCAGCCAACAATCTTAATGGTGCTAAGAGATGCAATTCTTCTCTTGCAAAATTATTTCCTAGAGTCAGAGGCAGTCAGCTGAGTCCAGTGAAATGGAAGAGTAATGAGACAGATGCCCTGGTGGATCTTTTATACAACTTTATCCCATTATCACTGAGAGAAGGAAAAAAATGGGAAGATACCACTGTAATATCCACCACCAGTCATTGTCTTCTCTGCCCATGGGGCAAAACCAGGCAGGACTTAAGGATGTAAATACTTTGCTTAATTTGGGACAGTTTTGGACATCAGAACTCTTAACAGAAAGACAATAAAATTAGGATTCATTAGTTTTAAGACCACGAGTTCTGTTTTTGCCCAACATCACTTAACAAAATTTGCAGAAATTTTATTTTTTCTTTTGCAGGATGTACAACTGATACACCTAAAGAGAGCGGATTTAGGTGGTAAATTGTGAAATTTGTCATTCTGTTTTCACAAAGTGCAATATGTGCATTTTTCACTTTTCTCTCAGGGAATATTGAAGCTCTTGAAGGAGCCATGGCTTTATTCACACAGTCTGTTGAAGATGTAGAAAAGCTTAGTGTAAAAGTGTCTCAAAAGGAGCATGTTCTTAAGGTAGTAGGTGTTCTGAGTACTAAATTTACATTTCTATTTGAATTAGCCTGCAACACCATGAAGTGCAGGTGCTACAGGTGTTTCCTGAATGTTGAACTGAAGTGTGCTGAGAAATTTAAGGAGCTGAACCATGTTAAATTTAGCTCAAAATCAGAATTAGACTGAAAGCCTGCAAATTCATATTTATTTTTTATTTTTGAAGATTTGCTGTATGTTGGATAGTTACTTCTGCATTCGTTTGCATAAAGTTGGTACCAGGCATTTGAAGACGTTAAAGGTTATATTTCAGTACTTACTTACACTAGAATCTTCCCACACTGAGAAATGTCTTTCATATCTTCCTATTTATTTCATCCCATCCCACACAAGTTCTTGTTATTGTAATCTTCCACAGGAAAAGAAGTAATACAATTAATGCAGTCATCCAGAAAGGATCAGCAGAAGGTAATGGAAGATTTTTTTCCAAGCACTAGGGAGGGAGAAAAGACATCTTGCTGCTCTGCTTTTAAGCTACTAAGCCAGATCCTGCAGACAACGGGGCAGCCACTGAACAAGAAAAATGATATCGCATATAATTCATGCATTTTTGTGCCTATCAAATACGTTCTGTGTTTCTTCAGTGAATATTTGTTTTTTACTTGGACATCAGATCAGATTTTTAGAATTTTTTCAATGTGCAATTACAACTCGTTGTGAAATGAAAAAAAAAGCCAGATAATTAAGTAGAACCAAGCTGTTACGTTTGATGTTTTGGAAACATGAACATCATCTGTCACTGTATGAAAAAACTGTTATGAGATGTGCTCTCATCAGACTATATGCTCTGAATAAAACATACAGGATTTGAAGTGTAAGAAAAGAGACCTAGCACAATTAAAAATTATCTTTTATTGGTAGGAAGTTCATAGTGAAGTAAAATAGGAACACACATTAAATAATCTCTACCACTGAAGATAAGCAGGATTTGAATCTGTGATTTTCACTGAAGCATAGATTTCTGTCAATACAGGCAAAAAAATCCCATTGATCTATCCCAGCAGATCATTACCCCTTGCAAACTAACTATGCTTACAAATGCACATTATATCTTCTAAGCATTTTGCAATTGTTTTTACCAGAGATTTGATTCTACAGTCTTTCGGTGCACTGAGTTCTTACTCCCTACAGAAGTGTTTTAAACTTGATGTCTTATAGAAGTGGACATACTTTGAATATTGAAGGAAACTGGTAAAGAGTTTCCTATGAATGATTTTGTTCCTTTCATAAATGGCTACATGATTTAGGTTATTTTGACTATATTTAGATTATATAACATTGATTATATACATATTAGAATATAGTTTGATAAATTGCATATTTTTATTTTGTTCAATTTTCTCACAGCTTTTTTTTTTCCAGGGTATTTTTTTCAGAATTCCTGAGTAAAAACCAAAATGAATGCAAGAAGGAAAGATAGAATGCTGAAGATTTAGAGATGGAGAAACAACGAACAGTGGGTGAAGGAGGTGAGGAACTAAAGCACAATTTAAATCTTTACAAAGGCGGCAGCTGAGGCTGGCATTGATCCAACTCATGGAGGCAATGGGAAAGATAACAAAACGCTGGGATACTAATAAAGTACTAAGCGGAACATAGTTCTTTCGTGATAGCTACTGAATTAGGAGACAATTGTACACAGATCATGTGTTGGATTTGCTAGAAAAATAAGATCTTAACTGTAAATAGACTTTGGCAAGTTTGGATGTAAAAACTGATATGGTGGATAATGACCTACCTCTTCCTAAGGACTACGACATGCTTTCACCACATGGTTAGTTGTATCCTCCTGGCTCACTGAGGTACCTGAAAGACAAATGCAGCCTTTTCTCTTCCTAGTTTCATTGAGAGACTGTCTTCTACAGTTTCTATGAGATAACAAATCACCATTTTGCTATAGCCTTTATTCTTGCTCTCTTAGGAAAAAAATTTACGGATTTGAGTAAGATTTGCCTTGAGTCAGTACAAAACCAAGCTTTTATTAATGTGTTTTGTTAATCAAGTTGGAACTGCGACCATTTTAATTTCAAGGAGATGTAGGGGTTTCACCAGAAATCTTCAGAAACTCAGGGTTCACTGGAAAACTAACCTCTGAACGCTTTAGCCAAGTGACTGGGAATCTGCTGGCAGTGTAGGAAGCTCATGCTCAGAATTGTGCACTGCTTCAGTCAGAGAGAACTGAGACGGAAAACTGTTCTGAAAGCAATAGAGCAAGGAATCAAAGGCACGTGTTTCACGCCTTGGCCACCAAGCTGAAGGTGGAGTAAACTCTTCTGGAAGTTGATTTGAGGCTCAGGACCCAAGAAGCTCTGGGTTTATTTCCAGAGGACAGGTGTGTTGAGCTTTGTGACAGTAATCATGAGTCTTTTGTTCTATCGCAAAACAAGTGCGAAGTTTGAAACTTCAGAAGTGGATGCAAAATGGAATTGCCATATTCTGGCCAGCTCCAACTGCTCAGCGCTTCTTCCCTGAGGGGCAGAGAGTCAGCACCAGAGGTTGCAGAATATGGCCCCCA
>NW_009188803.1:36391-38315 GCF_000690835.1 Fulmarus glacialis
TCTCAGGAGAGACCTGTCCATATGCCAGTAGCATAGAATACATGAAAATGAAATTGCATACAATACCTGAGCTAAGAAACTAACAGCCAAGTGTGAAGACAGTAGTCACTCTGAATGCAAAAGCATTCTCAAACAGGATAAAGAACAGGTTTAAATAACATGGCAGAGACCAGCACCATAAATTTGGCTGATGTGTGGCTATCATTTTTTTTTCTAGAAAAGAATTTCAAGAAGGATGGGAGGGAGCAGAGATATTAACAAGTACTCAGTGTTGGCTCGACCCTATTCCCACAAAGGTTGATATAAGTTTTCAGAGTTTTTTAAAACACTTTAAGTGAATATTTTGAATATCTATCCAAATGACTGGTGGGATGGAAGCAAGGACGACTAGTAGGTTTTTTTCAATATATTTATATACTAAGGTGAATAACATTTTATTGATATAGGTTTCTATACTCAGTATATGACATAACTTTTTCAGGAGCGTAAACTTTAGTGGTAGTATATATTTGCTTAGACTTTCATTGTTGCCTGAGAACATATTGCTGAAATTGAACTGTCAACAGGAAAACACGAACACTTCAATTCCCATAAATCATTTCAAACCCAAAGAACAGATGGTGTTGAGATGCAGCACCACAGCCTGCTGTTCTCTGAGATTTGAGGAAGGCCCTGTAGCTCTCCATGGAAAACAATTTTATTTTGTTCACTTCACCCATTAGGCATAAGAGTGATTAAAATAATAACCAAAAATGTCATTTCAGTTCCTGAAGAGAATCTAAATACTGACTGCAAAATCATACTTCATACTTTCTATCCTCAGTTTCTATCCTTTGGATTAAGATACACATTTCACAGATATTCAGGATATGCATTTCACATATCTTAACAGAATCTTCTAAAAGTGTTCTATTGGTATACTGTAATTTTTATTTTTTTTTTTTTTAGAAAATCCCTATTTTCTTGCATTGTTTAAAATGCTTACATCTTTAGGATAACATAACATCCTAGCTACAGTAAAATTTTTTAGCTATAGGAAATTTCAAGGACTTCAGCTGTGGCTGTAGCTGTAGAGTCAGAGGAGAGCAAGAGAAGGAAATAAGTCTGCCTCACAACTTCTGAAATAAAGTAAGGATTGCTGTAAATGTAGTTAAACCTTTACTTATTAGTGAACTGAGTCCACTATGAAATGACTGGGCTTGCCTCAGATACGGCATCAGGTTAAAATTGGATAGCTGAGTCAGATACTGCTTCTGACTGTCTCTCTGACAGAGGATGCCTTCCTGTGGCAGGACCAAATCAGCATTCCCTAGTGCCTTGTTAATCAGTTCCTGGGTTATTTGACAGGTAAAGGTGATTCCTCTAGAATTCGGAGTTCTTCAGTTATACCTGGACTGTCAAAGCATTTTCTGTACTCCAAAAGCCTCATTCTGCTTGACAAATTCTAGTCATGTACTGTGCAGAAGGCACCTACAAGAAATAAACATTATTTTATGGCTGGTTCCAACAGGCATAAGGAGATGCAGTGTCCTTTACAGACCTGGGGAAACTCTGCTTTTGGAAGTATCATCACCAATACTTAAGGGGTACTTAAAGGGGTATAGAGCAGATAAGCAGTAAGCCTATTATCTCTCCATTTCTCTGTAACTTGAATTAGTTTTGCCTATAAACCAATAGAAATAGTATAACTAATTTCAAAGCAATCGTTTGCATACTTGCTTGAAGTCAGGATTTTGCTTCAGCTCTCAGTGTTATTACCCTAGCAATTATTATTACTCACCAGAGAAGGCGGCCTGGAGCAAAGCAGCCAGGGGATGCTTTGGACTGGATAAATGAGCTGGAATCTAAGAGACCTGCCATGTGTACAGCCTGTGAACATAGGGCATCTGTCTGTGACTGGTGATTTGTGTCTTCATAACATCAG
>NW_009188803.1:38339-47380 GCF_000690835.1 Fulmarus glacialis
TTCTTCCCCTATTTCTTCCTCACCAGGGAGCAGAGCTCTAGGATGGAAGTACTTTCTTAAAGAAAAGCCGAATTTCTGACCGAGGCCATTCTGCAAAACCACACTTCTACTTCAAAGCACAGTTTCACTTTAAATACACTAGATGAGAAAAAGAGTCAGTGTAAATTGTACCTTTGGGCACAAGATATGATACAAGAGCCTTAAAAGGTATTTCATCTATTTTTTATCAGTTTGGGAATTTTTAAGGTTTTGTCGGTTACATGAAAAGCTTGAGAAACCCCCTGTCTTTCAGTGTCATTATTTAAGCAGCATCCCTAACATTTTCAGTAATTAAGGAAGGAAACATTTACAGTGATTTGCAGTACAGCCCTTGAAGATGGGGGAGCAGGAAAGCTATCTCTTTCTGTCACTTCTGTGCCGAGTCTTCAGTTTCATTCAATGCTTTCCTTGAAATAGGTTTTAGAAATCAGCTGTAATTTCCCTGATGTACTATATCAGCTACCAGACAGAACTGCAAAGAATTGATCGGATGAAAGTAAATGAAAATTAAGAGTCCAGGAACCCAGTTGGGATGTATCTATTATTTCTCTTGCACAACAGAATCTGTTCCATGTTACTTTTTAATACTTTCTGGGACATCATTTCTTTCTGTAATATCAGAGGGAATAGTGTGGACTTTCTCCAAGAATTTCAAACAAGAAAAAAAAAAGCTTTTTACATTGATCTTTTATGGAACATGAACAGAATGTACAGATCTCAAATAGCAGAAAATAGCACGTCCTCTTGAAGAAATACGTAATTTTCATTCTACACATATGTCACTTTCAAACCAGAAGGGAAAATCTTCATGAAAGAACACCAGATTGTTCCAACCGAAGCTTTCTCAGAGAGCTGCACTTGAAGAAAAAACCCCAGACAACATTCTCAATAGCTAAGAAAACTTGTTTGTACTGAGGAAAAGCAACAAGGAAGAGTCTGATCGCTATAAAATTACATGAATACAAAACAGTTGGGAAAGTTATTTTAAAATGAGATGCTGCTTTTCATATATCAACTCTTTAACTTGCACTGGGCAGACAGATGGCCTCTCTAACTGGTAGGTGGCAAAGGAAATGGAAGGCATATTGGAAAGGCTTGGACACCAGCCAAAGTAAAAATTGTAATTTTGATATTGTACAGTTGAAATGCAGTGCATATAGCAATCATTTGACGATGTCTAGCTGCCTGCTTGCCTTAGCCTTAGTTTTAAGACCTGGAATGTTGTAAGCAATAGATCAAACCAGGTGTATGTTTGTGAGAGGAACAGGGGACATACACTTTGTAGATGACACTTTCTCCTTGAGTGCAGCCTCCAACCCACTCACTTTCATACTAAGGTGAAACAACTTAAGCTCGTTCAGAAGACAGAACTTCTGGAATACAGTGCTCTTGTGAAGATGTCAAAAAATTGCTAGTTGTGCTGTACAGATTGTCTTCAGAACAGTCCTTTGATGGTTGGACTCGATGATCTTAGAAGTCTTTTCCAACCTTAATGATTGTATATCCTATTATGTATTGTGAAACAAAGGATAATCACCTGAGGTATTTAAAAGTTAAAGCAACTAATAAGATGTCTCAGAATTTCATCTCACTGTGGCTTGTTCTTGTTTCTTTTGCTTTTCATATTCTCTTTTTAGGTCTAACGTGTTTAAAAGACGTACTCCAAAAAAAATACCCTTATCTAATAGGTATTTATTTCCAAGATAGCTGGTTCACTATACATCTACGAAGACACATCTCTGATACCGCTGAAGTTTACCGTAGCTTATCTGTTGTCTGGGTAAAAAGGCCTATACATATATGTCGATGGGTTGTACAAATCTGACACTAGTACTTTTTGACTTAAATAGGCTATAAAAAAAAGTCTGTAGGCTCTGGCCAAAAAATTAAAAATATGAGGAATTCTACAACAGGTTTCCAATACTTTATTAATATTCCTCTGTACTGTTAAGTCCAGTACCACTAAGAAAATGGGAGAGTTACTTCTTCATTTCTATTAGTGAAGCTGTGCTCTTCTTTAAATAATATCTTCTGGCTCTTAAAGAACAGTCTTAGTTCAAGTGTCCACTTGCTTTTTTCCTCTAAACCAGAAAGATTCTAGGGTAACTGATGTCATGCATTTATTCCAGAGGTGATAAAGACTCAGATCAAGTAAACTTGGTTCTTGCTGTCACCATCAGTCACATCTGGGAGAAAATACATTTATTTCACAAATATATGAATGTCCCATAAAGGGAAATGCAAGTGATTTAACATTTTTTTCCAGGTATCAAAAGATGGAATTCAATGGAGACTTACAAAATGCAGCCCTAATTCTAACCTATGGGCAATAATCTTTATCTGAGACAGTTTAACTGTGCCTGAAGAAGACAGATAAAGAGTGCTCCGGGTTGGATACAATTATTAATTCTTTCAGACATCTATCTGAGTTACTGTAAAGCAGCACAAACTCCTCAGCCCAATGCAGCTTTCTACGGGGAGACACTGCTATGTTTTGATAAAAAGTAGCTGGAATGGAGGAGCATTGTGACACAGGAGAGGAATAATGCCGAGGCATAAATAAATGCAGAAGATGAATGAGTAAGAAAATTGTAGGGGGAGGAAGATGATGAAGCTATAAATATAAAACCAAGGTGAAGCAAAAGAAAAGACTTAATTTTTCATGATGGCAATTAGAAGGAAGGAAAATGCTGTCAGTTTGGAATTAAGAGCAGGTTTAATCTGACAGCTCAATTCTCAGATAAAAGACAATCACCACTGTAAAGCACAATATTGGTTCAATGCACTAATTATTAAGGAGGAAAATACAGGTGCTAAGTAGTTTCTGAGGGGTTTTTTTAAACAAATCAGAAGAGGAGTTGAAAGTTTTCAAGACAAGTAATCTGCTTTACTTGTCACTTTGATGATAACTGTGATTTTCATCTTATGTTGTTTGATGTGTTTGAGGATACACTTTCAGAAGATTGCTAATATATGAAAGCAAATATAAGAGGCTGCACTTTAAGATGGAATTTCTTTCCATTATTTTGCCAGCTCGTAATGAATTTGCTTATTGTAAATTGTTTGCTAGTTTCTTCCACATCTTCGCCATTACGAATACAAGATACTGACTTCCAGCAGTTTAACTGCAAGTTGGAGCATACACAACTCAAAATCCAACCTAAGCCCCTAGGTACCCTCTGGGTTGCAGAATGTAACTCATATAAGTAACATACAGGTAATTAGCCTATTTGGGAGACTCCATTTTAAGAAAAAAGGAAATACAGAAAAACTGCAGCATTTCAGGAGCATGGCGTATTCTGGACTAAGTTAGAAGGGGAAAATGAGTTGGGCTCCTTGCCAGCATCCAGATTTCAGTTTGGATGTGGCCACTATGTTCTGAGGTGAGGAGAATTTATGTCTACGCTTGTAAAATAAACGGGCCGAGGAGCGCATCGAAGGATGTTAGCTGTTGTGCACTGAGGAGCCACCATCGCTCGAAAGGGAATGCTTACCCTCAGACCTGTATGGTTTTCCTCTACCCAAGCTCATGCAGTGATTTCTTACAAGGCCCAAAGCAGCAAGGTGACACCTCTGCTACTTTTTTTTATAACTGTCAGGGAGGAGAAATAAAGATACCATTAGCACATACTTATTTACAATTAATTAGAAACAGCTGAGAGTGCAAATGTGGTATCAATGTGTAATAAAGATGGGTAAAGTCTAGAACATTATCACTTAGTTTGACATCAGTACTGGTAAAAACAAGGTACCAAATGATAAGGGAATTAATCTGGAAGCACAAGGCAGACAACTGCTAAATAAACAGCAACAGCATGGGCCTGGAAAGAGCAGACTGTACCTTATAAACCTGAATGACTTTTTTGTTCACACCCTGGAAAGAGGAACCAAGCAGAGAGGTGATAAAAGCCAGTCAGCAGAGAATTGCAATAAGCTTCAGAAAGACCTAACAAAGATGGGCAATTTGATAATATACCAGCAGATTACCAGTGTGGAGAAGTTCACGGAGATGTGCAGAGAAAGAAGCAATTTCAACTGCACAAATGGTTCTTGAGGTACAAGTGGTCTCACCTTGCTGATGTGTCACTGTGAAGAGCTCAGCAGCCCCAAAGTTAACTGTGAAAAAAACCCCAGACCCCAAATCAAGAATATTGATCATATCCTGCTGCTACACACAATGGCTATATACAGCCTTCCTTATTATTGTTCAGATATCTACCCCCAGCCTCAGGAGAGGTTTCATCTTGATGTAAGAAAGAATTTTTTTACAGTGAGAACAATCATTCACTGGAACAACCTCCCCAGGGATATGGTGGAAACCCCATCACTGGAGGTTTTCAAGACATGACTGGACAGGGTGCTAGATAATCTCATTTAGGCTCCCTTTTCCATGAAAGGTTGGACCAGATGATCTTTTGAGATCCCTTCCAACCTGGGCTGTTCTATCATTCTATGAACTTTTCACTCACATGCCTTCAATTAAATTGACCTTAGCATAGGAAATGGTGTTGTCTGCTTAAAATTGTAATTATCCCCCATCTGTTCCTGACATTTCAAAGTTTAGTATAAGAGCAACTTTAGAACATCTCACTTTTGAAACAGCCACCAACTGACTATAACATATTTGACCTCAACACCTGCCTTGTTATTAATGTCTCTCTGTCTGATTATACAGCGTTATAATTTGGAGGAAAAAAATCCAGATATTACCTATTTAAGTATGATTCTCACCTCATCGAAAAGTCATTTCTTCAGAGGAATGTCGATAATAACTTCTGCTGGCTGTACACTCCATCCTGTGAAAACAGGCTGGCCTCAAAAAACGAGCAGGGCTTGCTTCTGGTAGCTGGGCAGCTGCCTTGGCCAACAGATCAGTAAGACCACCCTCCCCATCCGCTCCCTCTCCCCTTCCCCATCGTTCATCACTCACTCCAGAGCTGGGACAGGAGACTGGCATACAGTAAGGACAGAAACAGGCTGCCACTACGCTGAACACTGCAACCCCCAACGGCTTTGGTGCTTGACCAAAAGCTGCAGCAGTGCAGGAGGTGGTAGTGGTTTCGTAGCTCCCCAGCTCTGCTGAGTGCTGCTGCTGCCTGGGTCGTGGTAGGCAGGGTTCCTCAGTCCCAGCCAGAGAGCGAGGGCTCTATTTAGTCTGTGCAGGCATGCTTGTGGTGGAGGACAAGACACATTGATCGGGAGTGAGTTCAGTGCTAGCTTTATATCTGGGGGTGTCTTCAGCCAGTTCTGGCTCAAGGAAAGTTACACAAGTACACAAATTTCTAATGATTACACGAGGTTTACTGAGCTTTTTTGAGTTATCTTTTCTGCCTGCTTGCCTCCCCCTTCTCCAGGTGATTTGTCTTAAAGCATGCAGTGGTCTCCTACAGATTTGCCTGCAAATATTTGTATCTGAAGTCTTCTACAAGTTACTGGTTGAAAATTGGCATGCTTTAAGAGAGGAGGCCAGGGAGCCCTTATAGCTTCCAAGACTTCTCTGTCTGCAAAATAAATGTTTAGACAGCATAATATAGTCGGATGTGAGCCTTCCAGTTTCTACATACAGGTAAACAAGATGCCATAATGGTTGTCATGTAAAATGGGACTTTCATCTTATACATGGGTGCAGTAGAAGCATCTGAAAGCTGAGACCCAAAGGTTTGGGTAAACAATGAAAAAAAACACTGGAAACATCACTTCTCCTTTACAGATAGACTTCCAGCTTCCTTAGCTGCACAGAGACAATCAAGGCTGAGAAGGGATTTCTGCTCAGCTGCATTAATGATAACATCCTAGGTGCACAAGCAATGCTTGAGTAATTCTGCAGTGAGGACAGTATAATAGAAGTGCCACTACAAGCATTGCAAAGGGTTTTTTAATGCCATGATGTTAGAAACATAAGAAAATGTTTTTTAAAAGCATTTGACTCTCTTTAGTCATCTCCTCCTTCTTCAGCCTTACAAAGTCAGGGTATACAAGGTCTTGTAACATTTCTCCTTATGGATTTTTAATGGAGCAGTGAGAAGTATAGTATTGACTACAATATTAAGGCAAGTTTGCAAAAGATATATTTGACGTCTTCTTTATTGGTATTAAATCAGTTTCAGCGTTTAGGGCACAACTGCAGAACCAGATGGAGCAAGATCTTTTGCCCAGTTCCTCGGTAATGCCGTCCTCAAAGCTGTGCTATGTAATTTAAAACTGCAGCTACATTTGGAAGGTGGTGATTACACCATCTTTCTTGAATTTGCTGACATCAGCCTCCCTGACAGATGGCTGTCTGAGGGCATATGGAGAGAAGATGATGGATAGCCTATATTTCAAAAGACAGTGATCAGTCCAGCAAAGAGCTCCATACACCATCCAGGTTACATGGAAACTGCATAAATCTTTTTTCCTCATTGTAATCAAACTGATCATGAGCCAGAGCTCAAAGAGGGGGTGCATCCAGATAGTTTTATACTTCACAGACCACTGGAACATTTTGTTAATTATTTAGACCTGATGCCTTCTGAAGGAAGAAAGAAGCAGGTTGGCATTTGAGCTTGTCGCCTGATGATGCATTTACATTTGCTGCAATCTCTTGCCATACAATGAGGATCACAACGTCTGTCTAGCTGATCTTCTCAGAAGCACCAGCATTTTCAGATCAGCATTTTCAGAATTTTTGTTTCTTTTGGTTAGTGTTGGCAATGCTAAGACCAAAGGTGCTCTTCAGACTGAAGCTGGCATTCCTTTCTGGGAAATCCCACATTTTCATCAAGTGTCCATTTGGCTCCTCCAGAACATTTTCCATCTCTGAGAACAAGTATGACTGTGCAGTTAATTCCTCAGTCCTAAAAGAGATGTGCCAGCATTGTGAGCTGTCCTTGGCTGCAGAAAAGTTCTCAAGGAGTTATGTTATAAATTCTTAAATGAACAATGCTCTTCTGTCTTCCAGACTTGGACCTGTCTCTTTCATAATCTGAACTGTGGCTTTGCCTACAGATTTCTATGGTACCCTCAGAGCTGGTTAAATGGGGATTGCTCAGTTTTTCTCTGACCTTTTCTGTAGACATAAGTTTGCAGTGCTATCACTATGTGCCGTTGTTCCTTTTCTTTTTTTTTTTTTTTTTTTTAACCTGTTTGCTAGAAGACAATTACGATGCAGAAAGCTGGTCCCAGCTAGTCAGTAGCAAGGTTCTGTATGTCCAAATCATCTTCTGAGAGCAGACTGCAGTCTGTCTTTTCAAGGATACAGCTACCTATCATCCACATTACCTCCATTCAGGAACATACTCAGGCGAGGTCACAACAGTTTTCCCTGTTGGATGTGGCTGTGAGAGAGACTTGTGAACGCTCTGCCCTTGACAGCGCAGTTAAGGGCACACCCATGTGCAGTAAAATCAGGTTAGGATGACCCTGAGCTGACGTGTTTCCAGTTCTCCGGCAGCCATCCTGCAAGGCTGAGGCATTCAGACTCAGAAGCTCAACTGCAATACTAGTTTAAAAATATTTATGCACCACAAAAACAGCCTTAATGACAAAGGACATTTTCTGTTGGTTCTTCAGTGCATAAAATATTCTAATGAAACTGGGAAGGGAAATGTTCCCACTTCACCTCGAGGGTGCTGGTCAGGGCTGGAATCCCAGCAGGGATTACAGTCTGCCTTCCCAAGATCCTGGTATTACATCCTGCTTATCCCCTGGCTTTTTCCAGGCTGTTGGTTCTCCTACATTGGCAGGCTAGCTAAGGAGCCAGGACTGCCAGGCTCACACACGAGCCCAGCAACAGCTGAAATAAAGACAGAAAAATACTAGTACATCTGTGTGTCATCCCATGGTAATTCCTATACAAGACTTCTAACACTAATGGTCTTGGGCAAACTGCCCCCTTACAGTCCCAGAGAAAGGTCACAGAAAGCTGTCATTTTGGATTTAACCCAAACCATGTAATTATTCATGTCAAAATGGGAGCTTTGGGGTCTGGGGTTTTTTGTTTGGTTGTTGTTTTTTGTTGGTTTTTTTGTTTGTTTGTTTTTTAAATAAAATTAACAAGGTCATTCAAGCAAATCTCAATTTATGTACCCAAGTGGAATATAGCAAAGAACACTAGGCACCAAGCTGTCCATTATTTTCATCTGTGATTTAGGAAAAAGCAGTAGAGCCTACCCCATTTAAAATTTAATGCTTCCAAACACAGGAAGAGTGTGAGACCTTTTGCAATGGTTTGTCCTTTACAGAGATATTGAGAATTAAGCGATCTGAATACATCTTATAGGATCAGATTTAGTGCAAATAAATCTCCTTCCACTCCTTCACCCATGCCTTTTTTGTTGTGTGGAAAGGCTAAGTAATTTGCTGTAGCAAGCTTTTTTAAAGTCTGCAGTAATTTGATAGCAGGGATAACCTCCAAGCCCTCTTGCTCTACAGAGACCAAGTCCTTACAATCCATTACCTGTCAAACAATTTCTAAATGCTGCCAACCGACTACTGTCTCCTTTTGTCTAGCCAACAGTCAGAAACAGGCAGCATGTGCATCTATTCCAAGCACCGCATATGAGACAGCATCAGCTTTGCTTTGTTGTTGCATTACTAGGTGAATCGTGCCATGCCACATCATTTATTCAGGCCATCAACGTAAAAAACCAATATTTCATAGATCTGTCCTGATAAATCAAATCTGTTAAGTTGAAAATTCAGGAAGTGAATCAATGGCATTGAAACTTAATGGCCCTCAAATAAAATGCTTCATTTTTCAAAGCCTCTAATGGGCCCAGTCATTTCTTATTTCACAGGCTTTAGTAGATTTATCAGCTAAATCAAAAGCACACGTTGCTGGACTTTGAACGACAATAAAAATATTGGCACTGAAAGACTGAGGAAAGACATACTGCCTTCTTCTAGACAGAGTCTGAACTTCAACTCTAAACAAGTGAACTGAGGCTACTCAGCCCCCTGAGTTGGAAGACAGGGACGGTGAGCAGAATGAATCCCCCATAATCCAGGAGGAAGCAGTTAAC
>NW_009188804.1:0-332 GCF_000690835.1 Fulmarus glacialis
GGCACTGCTGCATGCTCCGGGCTGGGCGGACGGCTCCAGCTCTCCGCAGGATTTATTTCCGACGGAGCGGGACGCTCGTCCAGGCGGCTGCCAAGAACAGACATTGTCTGCGGCGCAAACACTCCAGCACATCGTTTTCCCAAATGGCCTGAAGATCATGTTTCACGGGGTATTATCATATTGAAACGGCGAACTTCACCACGTCCAGGAAAGCAAAATTAGGAAAAATATCACTACCACCATACTTTTACGTTTTAGTCCTTAAAACTGCTGAAACAGGTTTCCCATTCGATTGAAGCAGCTCTCTGCATCACACCGATATTTTAAATGGG
>NW_009188804.1:422-634 GCF_000690835.1 Fulmarus glacialis
CGCCCCTTCCCCGGGTGTCGGTCCAGGCAGTAGGTTAGTTACCGGGGACGGCCCCAGGCCAGCAGTCCCCAGGCTGCAGCTCCGGCTTCAAACAGGCCAAAAGCTTTGCTTGAGAAAGAACCCAGTGACAGCTCAGCTGCATTTTTAAGAAAGCTATAAAGAAAAAATCCTGTCCAGACAGGCCCATAAAGGAGAAAATCATTCTCATTATC
>NW_009188805.1:0-300 GCF_000690835.1 Fulmarus glacialis
CTCAGCTCCGGCGTCCCCCCAGGTGCCCCCGCAGGCAATTGCCACTGCTCTGCCCCGAGGAGGAGGAGGGAAGGGAGGAAGATGACTTGATACACGGAGAATAGACATGAAAATGGAGAAACCCAACCAAGAAAACATACACTATTTCTTCTGCATTACATTTCAGCCTTATCAGGCTTTGGTGTCTCTGTCCAGCCCAGGGTTAGCCGTGCCGATGGTTATCCGTGCTGATGGTTGGCCATGCTGATGGCTAGCTGTGCCGATGGTTAGCTGTGCCGATGGTTAGCTGTGCCGACGGTT
>NW_009188805.1:323-1714 GCF_000690835.1 Fulmarus glacialis
TAGCCGTGCCGACGGTTAGCCGTGCCGACGGTTAGCCGTGCCGACGGTTAGCCATGCTGATGGTTATTTGTGCCGATGGTTATCCGTGCCGATGGTTATCCGTGCTGATGGTTAGCCATGCCAATGGCTAGCTGTGCCGACAGTTATCTGTGCCGACGGTTATCCATGCCGATGGTTAGCCATGCCGATGGCGCTCAGGCAGCGGAGGCAGAGGCAGGAGCCCCGGCTCATGCCCATGTGCCCTCCCGGCTGTCATGGCCATTAGCCACTCGTTACGGCAATCACTGACAAAGGTACTGCCTGACCCGCCCTCCTCCCTCACGCACACCCGAGTTTCACCTGGACCAGGGCTGTGGTTTGGCCGGGTAATTGCTCGGCACAGAGGAGGCTTTCCTGGTGCTGGACCAAAGCAGCCCGGTTGGTGGCGGCGATTTGGTCCCCGTGCAGCCGCCCCACGGGAATTTTGTGAGTTTGCACCAACTGCACCAAATTCCCGTGAAGGGAAGAGAGAAAAGGGACAAAGGCTGATGAAATGTAAATGCTTTGTCTCTGCCCTCCTTCTGCTTCTTGATTAGTTTACCATTTCAAAAGGAAATTTTGCTGTTTCCGGTGATTTCATACTGTTAAAAAGAAGGCAAAAAAGGCCTAGGTCTAATCCAGACGTGTACTTAGCTGATTTGTTCCCTAACTGTTATGCTTTGAACTGATCAGAGTAAATGCTATCCTGTCTCGTAATCTCCAAGTGGATTTGGATGTGTTGCATTGTGGGTGAGGCGGATTCACATCCCTTCTGTTACTCCTTACAATAAAAAGGTTTTTTCTTCATCTGCATTCAGCACGCGATTTGGTTTCTTTCCAAACTGCCGAAGGATTTTTGCATTTGCAAGGGTTTTGTTATTTATCTCCCCTATCAGCTACAGCAGTAACTCACATGCAAAGAATATTTAATAGATAAGTCTGCTGGAAAGGTGGGAAGCACGATGAGCGGCAGCCCCAGAGCCGAGTCTAAGCCCTGCCCAGCCCTGACGGATCCATGCCTCTCTCGCAAAAAAGCAGCTACAGAAATGTGGTCAGTGTGAGAAATAAATATTCCTCTCATTTGTATTTATGCAGATTTATTCTGCCCTTGTCCCTGAGCTGCTGGTTCTTTTATTCTCTGTTCCTGCTCCCCGTTTGTTGCCAGCGAGCTGGGAGCTGTTTGACATGAACAAACACGTCCCTGGCGTCCTGCCAGGGCCGGGAGCCCCGGGGGTGAGCGGGCGGCGATGGCCAGCGAGCTCTCGGGCGCAGGAGGAGCTCGCTCCCAGCAGCGGCGGCTTGATGGCTGCTTCCCGCATCAAAATGCGTCCTGGGGTCGGCTGTGCCACAGCCCCTGCGCGGAACGGCTGCCC
>NW_009188806.1:0-16740 GCF_000690835.1 Fulmarus glacialis
GAAATATATCATTATTATATAAAAATATATAATTAGTAGTAGGGATTCAGCAGAAAAAACTCATGATTTTTCAATGCAATGGACAATATTCAAATATTGGGTGAACAGATGAAGGCCCCTTCTAAGGCCTCCTCCTGCCACTTAAGTCAGTGGCAAAGTGCGGCTCAGAAATTTGCTCATGAATTCTCTGTTACTAAATGGTAGTCTTTTCTACATACTTTTTTTTGGCTAATTGATTTCTTCTTTCTGAATTTACAGCCATGCTGCCGTTTTAGAACTGCTTTGTGGACTTGCTCTCATGTAATATTTTGTTGTGATTAATCTGTCCCACACTAGAGAAATGTCTGTGTTTTGTTTCCATTTATTTTATTAAGTGGAGGATACATCATTAATTTTTTGTGTTGCTCATGTTCAATGCAAGTTGATAAGATCCAGGTATTTGAAGAAATGGAGAAAAGTAGATTAAAGATTTCCCATCGCCTCATGGCTAGCTTTTTCTTAGATGAAATGAAGAATTTGTGAGCAGACACAAGCGGGTGATACAATGGTTTTTCTACCGGTAAGCTAACAGTATCAATGGTCTGAATGTCAGCATCTTTTGATAATGATTGCCTTGCGAGAAGAATTCACATATACATATTTCTTACTCTGGTGCATACATGCTGTTTCCTTAGCAATGGACTGTGGATTATGGTCCAACTCTGCCAGGTCAGTTGTCAAAGTATAATAATTTGCCTAAACATTTTTTTTTTTTTTTTTTGGGTGGGGGGGGTGGGAAGTGCACTAGTATTTTCAAATCAGGATGCTCTCTGAAAGGGAATTTTAATCTCACAGCACAAAGGTTGTCTCAGATATGCACGGCAAGTAGATGAATGGGAAACAAAGAGATTGCTAAAAAAAAGACAAACTGCACTTTGCACAAATGATGCACTTGAGCAGTGAACCCGATCGTCATGCAGAGATTTAAACTTGTGCTGATGCGGCATCGTAGCACCCCGACCCTTTTGAACCTCAACCCCTAAATCTGCAGGGGAGCATGTGCCTTGTCCCCAGCAGCGAGTGTGTTGCTGCCCATTTCATCCATGTCAGTGAGTTTAGTTTTCTTGTAAAAGATTTCTTGGAAGTAACTTTTCATTACAAAGGGTGGCCATTAAAAAAAAAACAAAGAAACAAAACCCCACAGAAACAAGCAAAGAAGAACACCTGACAACAGGGAAAACTGTGGCACTTTTCCATGAGTCTTCTTGAACTCATACATTTTATAATTATTTAATGTGATACCTTGTAGGAATAGACAGCAGCAGATGACTGCAACAACTTTAAGAACAGCTTTTTTCTGTTACTTCTTTTACAGTGCGGCCCAATAGTCTTCCTAACAGATATCACTTGCACAGTATCACCATTTCTCTTAGGATAATCAGTATAGGCTGGTAATAACGCATAGCAACATACAATTAAAAATTAATAGTGAAATGATTACATTATTCTCTTCTAGCAGAAAAAACCTCCACCTTATAACAAAGGCCTTTAAAGCACTTTGGCTGTTTTCCAAAACAGCTAATTAATACTCCACCTAGCACTACTTCTGTGAAGCAGACGTGCTATTGCCAGGCAGGAATTGCTAACTGTCCATCGAGGAACTGGGCGGGTGGCAGGGAAGGCTCTGCTCAGCGTCCCTCTGCACTCCGCAGTGCCAGTCGTACCGCGCCAGGAAAACCTGCTCAAATGGCGACAGCACGGCAAGTCAGTCTTTTATATTATTGGAGTAATCTGTGACATTCAAAACTGAGAGACAATGCGTTGGGAAGTCTGGAGAGAGTGGATTTGCTTTCCTCAACACTAAAACAAAGGCTTTGCAATGTTACACGTATTATTCTGATCACAAAAGTATCTTGCATTAGGGCTTTCAGTGTGAGATAATTGACCTTGACATTGCTTTGAGCTAAGGGCACATAACTCTTATCGCAGTGACTTATCTTGAAGAAAAACGTGCAACTGCAAAGAGTATTTACTTACTATCTTCGCTTTTTTTTTTAATTATTCTTGAAAACTGTGCACTGCAAGGACAAGTAGGCAGAAGTGTACTGAGGGATGGAAGGTATTTTATGTGGATGAACACATGAAGAGATGATTATGTATTGCTAAAAGTCTAATCCTTGGATAAACTACAGTTTGCTATTAATTCTTGGGACTTGCTTAGCTGCTACTTAACATTTCCATGACTTAACAATTATATTCTTGAGCTAAGAGTAACTTTTTGTCAAAATGTGTAGGGATTAGAAACATTGATAATTATATCAATTAATATTAATGGGAGTGACAATATTTGTAGTCATATGACAAACATGAGGAAAGCAGGGCTTTAATTTTATCAGTTAATTCTCTTTCTAATTGCTTTCACTTTTCAATTGTCAGAATGTGTTCCACTTGCAACAAGGAATGTGTTAAGCAGGAAACGCAGACGAAAATTAAGGGGAAAGAGAGATGTGTATTTGTATATGGTACCGTCTGTTACCCAGAAACATACTTAGCCTTGTGTGTGGGCTTTGCATTTTCTTGTATCTGTCTATTTATTGTAAATGCCAATCATCTGGAGTAATGGGTTCGGTCTCAGTTGAGGTGGGTTAGTAGGTAGAGAGGCAGTCAGAAGCAGAAAATGCCACTTATTGAAGAGCTCTCCAAATTATCAAATATCCTTCTTCCCACACCTTCCCATAGGCGCAGGATGAGCACAGGACAGCAAGACAAGCAGACCTTGGAAAAGAGAGCTCAGTGTGTATATCTGTACTGACTACTCAGATTTGTTTAATACATTTGATTGGATCGAAGTTGTCTTTAGAGGAGGCAGAGAGCTGCAGTCCATTGGCCTTAATCCTTCCCTGTGCTCCTGTATCTTTATACTGCTCCACCAGCTCAACACCGCCATAAAACCAACATAATCCACCCTCAGCGCTCCCTGGCGTGAGGGAAATCCCTCGCCAGATCCCTCGCTGAGCGTCACAGCTGCCACAGAGGCTTCTTGGCACCAGGAGGAAGGCAAAACCCTCCCTACAGATGTGTCCAGTGCAGGGCAGAGACGTGAGATGAGTGTGTCCTGGTGTCCCAACAGGCTGGGCATGTGCAAAACCCCAGCCGTAAGGGTGGAGGCATCCATTGGGGAAAAAATCATACCCATAAAGTTTTCTGCATGAAAATCTTCATGTCCTGAAACCCCTCTCCTCAGAGAGCTTTCAGCCCATAAAGAAATCCTAACGCGTTGAAGTTTCCCTCCACGCAGAGCCTTCACCACATAACAATCCAAGAGGCCAATAAAACAAATAATGACTATCTCCTGGGGCAGCCGCAATAAAAAACAATGCCACCAGCTAAGAATTGTGCCTTTGATGGCCCTACAGGCAAGATATCAATAATCTCTACAACGGCTAATCCCCTTGTGCGGTTTTACACTCACTGCCCTCTCAGTCCATGCCCGGATGCTATATGCAACATTTCGGGGTCTGCTTTTCTTCTCAGCTCATCCCTCCTCCGGTCCTCCTTAGGATTACACCCCTGTAAGACTCTGAATAAATACCTCGCCAAACATTGCACGTATAGATGAAGGAAGCTATCACCTGGTAAATGCTCCTTAAGTTGCCTTTTGGCTTTTGACAGCTAAACTGGAAAAAGTTGCTGTCTGCTCGCCTTAGCCATGTGGATGTTGGGCGCTAGCGCGGGAGGGAAAGTGGCTCATCAACACCCCAGTGAATCTGGGGGGACTCGCCGATGAGGATAAGGGAATGCCCCCAAATTTCTGCTTCTTGTGGGCTGTATACTCTGCCCATCCCATTCCCCCTCCTTGTTGACAGCTGATGCTGATCCCTAGCATATTTGCATCTATGCATATTTTTAGGATAAAATCAGGAAGCATAGTTTTATCTTGTTGTGCAAGCCACATTGTCAAAAGGCATTCAGGACAGATTCAGATCTTTTGTGCTGGTATAAATGTTGCTGCTTCTCCATATCCCCATCAGGGGACAGAGCTCAGAATTAGTCCTTTTGTGTTTGTTTCCACTACACCGGGATGGACCTGTGAGCCTTTGCTTTTCCCCATCAGGAAGCATAGATTTAACGTATCGAATGCACCAGAATTGCTTAATGAGTGCTCAGTGAATATTAATAAAAGTTTGGACGTGACTCAGGCTACAATGGATGAGAAGTTTGAAAGCTTTGGTTCAAGATTACAGGAGGCTGTGAGAAAATATGGTATCCAGCAGCTAGCATATAGTGCAGATATTTCACTATCCAGGGATCTCTAATTACTAATAATGTACAGGAACAGTATGATATGTCCTTACAATTGCAGAATCCTTTTCAAAGATAATCTTTAATAGTTTATTTGACAACCTGTAAAATTATAGAAAATTATTAGTCTTGGGAATTACAAAAATCCCCATAGTACAGTCAAACAATAAAATTATAATTACCTGTGGGTAATTGAAATTTAACTGTTTTTTTATTGTATATTACACATCAATAGCAACATAAGTTCAAGAGTGTCCCCCTCCCCTCCCTTTTCTTTTCCTTACAGAAGCGGGGAAAATGGACAACCCTGCTGGTAGCTTGTGAGCCCTTGTCACAGAACAGAGCTTGAACAATTTCGATTAAAGCAGTATGTTTGAGACTGTCATTAGACCTGCATTAAATTACATATCTGGAATGTTAAAAATAAAGAGTACTGAAGCTTATTCACAGCTGCCTGTGGTAAAGTATGTAGTCAAGGTTTTGATTATCTTTAAAGTTCTTATTTTTCCCTTTTCTAAAACTTATTGTTTCGTCAAACAAGTATCTAGCACATTTAAGAACAGTATGAGCACATGAGCAGAATTGCTTCAGATGGATAAAGCATTAGCGTGTTTCCATTCTGTGCTCAGTAGTATTGTTTAGTACTAACAATGGTAATTTATCAATTATACAAGAGGGAACAAAGCTCTTTGCCTGTCTCTTTGCTCCAGAACTACCTATTACGAGGCCCAAAGCTTGAGACCCCTTCCAGACCTCGGGAGGCATCATTTAACATTAGCATTTGCATTACCAGGTTTTGCCTTGTCCTCTCTTAGTGACCCCATGGAGGCTGCTCGGTACTCAGCACCATGGCACATCAAGACTTCCATGGCTTTTTTTCAAATCCAGGAAAATTATAACCTTTTTTTCTTTTCTCCTTCTGAACCAGGGCTCTTGATAATAAGACACGACTGTTCACCAGCCCTCCTGTCTGCAGCCTGCTCTTCTTGTCTAGTAGGTAAGACTGTCCAGCCCCCTTTTGCTGTGTCGCTTGTGATGGTATTAGAGATTTTTGGAACAAGCTTAAGGACAAAACCCAAGCTTTTTGGCCAGCCTAAACCCTAAGATACAGTATGTTTGACACTGAATTGTCTATATGACAGCTTTGTTATATACTGTTAAGATGCACAATAACGGTGTTTGCTTCTATACAAGGATCAGGCTGGCTACTTTTATTTGATTCTGTAAAGTGCTTTGTGATCATTATGTGAATATAACTGCACAAGTGAAAATACCTCTGTTTTATTAAGAGTTTCAATTAAAGTGTTTAATACACAGATTTTATCATGAGAGAGGCATCACAAAGACTGAGTACAACATAATGGCAAGCCAGGTATTGTTGTGATCATTATTACTATTATTTCTGTATAATCGTTGAAGAATTAACTGAAAGCTGGGAAATGGAATTCCTGAGCCCCAAAGAACTGATAGTAACAGCTTTTTTTGGAGGAGGCAACAATAGCAAACCATCTCGGCTTTGTGGCACAATTAGTGGTGCATACAGCCCAGTCTGGAAATCTGTGATCCTGAATAGGTTTTCCCATTTCCAAAGATCAAAGAAGGCAAAAAATTCAGCTGGATCCATCATTGCCTGCCTTTTTTATTTAGGTGCCTTTTACTCTTCCCACTGCCTTTTTTTCTCTGCCTGTTGGTGTGAAGGGCACATTAGAGCTGCGATGCCTCTGTTTACCCAGCAAAGCAGCTGGAAAGTTCTCATCAAAGTGGTATTTGAACGCCTTTACAAGGGACCCGAGGAGAGGTATGTTGCCTTCCTCGCTTGTCCTGCCCACCTGAGATTTTTAAGCGTCTTGGCCTCCTAAAAGCCAAAGTGGAGCATTCGTATTAGATTTAAACAAAATATAAATCTTTCAAAAGGGAAAACCCCAAAGAGGGACTATATCATCAAAGCAGTTAATGGCCTAAGCTAGAGGAGAGGCAGGCAGAGGAGAGACAGGGCTGGCCCAAAATCATGGTCCTTATGTCAAATAGCCATGACCTCGTGTAACAAACACAGTGAGGAGATGTAGCTGAGAGAGTTTTGTTTTGCTTTGGCTGTTTCCTAATCCTGACCCTTGACTAACACCTGAAGGCTACAGGAAAGTTTTTCTCCATCTTTATCTCGACCCTCATTCCCTGGCAGATTCCAGCTGCTGAGCTCAACTGCCCTAAAAAAAGAAGCTGGAGAGCTGTTGTCCACTAGGATTTATATATATGGGATGCTTGGAAGCTAAATCTTCCAACCACTAAAATGCACCATCCTGTAAGACAAAAAGCAGGAGGTAAATTTTCCTGCCTTTGAAATTTCTGCTCTTGTCACTCTCTGAGACTAATTTTTACCATTTTGACTCCAGTGAGAAGAGCTATTCCAAGGTGAGTGTCTTACTCTGCACTGTGATGCAGGGATGAAGTGAGAGCTAAGGGTGAGCAGTTGTAGCACTGTCAGGATTAAAGCCAGGTCAAATTTTTCGTTTTGCTAAAAGTCACTTTTTTGACGTAGGAATCGGGAAAATACATTGATGCAACATGTTGAAAAGGACCAAAAGGTTATTATTTGCTCCCACAAATGTGATTCAAATAGGGAGACCCAAGCCTCATGGTAATGGGGACATATTTTCAAGTGAAAACACAAGCTTTTAGGGATAGCCATTGACACTGAGTACAACATAATGGGAGGGTCCAAAAGGGGCTTCAGGGAAGCTTTCTCCTCACGGAAAGCACCATTAACGGTCCTCATTTTGCTCCCACCTGTAGGGTGTTTGAGCTTACAAATATTTAGGTAAAGAAGGTTGCAAGTCTCCAGAAAGAAAGGGGCCAGGCTATTTTTCTTTCTCATGGATGAGGTTAGAAGGTTAATAAAAGAGTTAATCCCGGCCTGCCCTGCAAAAGGGAACAGCTCACATTTGTGAGACTTCAAAAGCCTTTGGAGTGTGTGCGTATGGATGCTGTTATTTCCTGTCAGAGCTGTCCCAAGAAGACGCGGGCGGGGGGGCTGTTTTCTGGAAGAGGAGTTTGCCCTTTAACTAAATCAGCTGGAGTGCAAATAAAAAGGTTAGTGTGAAATGTTTTTGAGAGTGAACCCCAATTCAATGAAGTTCTGGGTATTTTTTCATTTTTTTCCCGTGAGAACTTAAAATTAAAACATAACTACAGAGCAATGGAGGTCAACCACAGCATTTCAACCAAATGGCCCAGAGAATCTGGTTGTTTGGTTTTTGAAATTTTCATTAAGTTCACTTAAACTTTTAAATATGGTAACAGTTTGAAAGAAAAAAAGAAATAGTCATTTTAGGAAACATTCAACAAAACCATCTCTCCTCAAATTAAAAAAAAAAAGTATAGTAGTGAGAAATATTATGTAAATTTACTGAATGGTTTGGTGACCTGAAAACATAAAAGA
The DNA here is from genome assembly GCF_000690835.1 of Fulmarus glacialis. NCBI lineage: Eukaryota > Metazoa > Chordata > Aves > Procellariiformes > Procellariidae > Fulmarus > Fulmarus glacialis. The sequence continues at coordinate 7,718 of NW_009188806.1, forward strand.
CCCGGGGAGCATTCTGTCTGAAAAACAAATCACACACACACCACTTGTTCCCAAATGATGGACCACCAAATGCTTCTTTGCTAACCGCTCTCAGCTTGCTGGACCTCCAGCTTCAAGAAAGCCTCAATGCTGTGATACAAGCTGGCCGCTCCTTAAAGAACTTGCTCTTAAGCAGCATCTTGTATTCAAATAAGGGAAAATGCGGCCAAAGCTCTGTTGCACAGTCTTTAGTCAATAGACAAACACCTTACCCAGTGATTTTGCTGCACTCAGCAAAGGGTTTTAGAAGTACAGCTTTTGGGGCTTGTAGTTTTCAGGGTTTTGCTCCATCTGCTGCACGATGGCTGCATGAATGGTAGCAGGCTGGGACAAAGCCACCTTAGAGAGGGTGATAAATTACGGAATAGGTTTTCCTGAGCCTCTTCTCATTTCTGTGTTCTTTTCATTCTTGCCATTTGTAACCATGGATGGGTTTGAGACCATAGGTGGGGGTCATGCCTGCTGTGGGCGTGCAGAGAGGGGTTGGACATTCCTGTTTCTTGCCTCCAGGCGGCTCTACAGTAAGCCCAGCCAATTACAGCACCAGGCAGTTATTTTTAAGGAGAGCTGGGTGTCCATTTGCTTTCCAGCATTGAGGGAATGCTTATTGCACAGCATAGAAAATTACCTCAGGCCTTGTTGGGTTTTTCCTGGAAAAATATATACTACAGTCTGGGTTACTTATATGCCTCCATGACTTGGTGTCCCCCTGCACAGATGAGGGCCCATACTAAGAAACTGTAAATGTTATAGTCGATATCCCTTGGCAGAGAAACTGCACTGCAATTTCTTCTTTTCTTCCTTTTGCGCGAGGCTCCTGTGCTACCAGCTAACCATTTCCTATAAGGCATTGTGTTAAAGTTATATAGTGTATCATATTAAATTTTATAACAGTGCTTTGTGTTTTGAAAAGACTTGGGGGGGAAACAGCATCAATCAGGGAACCACATTTGATAGACTTGGAAGGGGCCTCCTGGGTCATTTTGTCCAAGACCTCTATGAAGCGGGAAGGCTTCTGCAAAATACCTTTCCCATAAATGTATCTAACCTTTCCTTAAAGACACTGAGTGATTGTGCCATAAATACCTCAAGCAGGTAAACTAGTCTGATTGACCTTACGATCAGAAAGTGTCTCCTAATACTGTATATGAGGTACAATTTTCCATTCTTTCAGCTGTAGCTAAGCAAGAAAAAAGGGCAAATACACAGTAATGGGCAACAATACAGACTGTGCAAACAGTTTTGCTTTCACTTTACTGCCATCACCTACCATAAATCTGGATGTACCATTGATACTTGGTTTCCCAGTGTAGCGTCTGTGATCCTTGTGGTATCTATCTCACTTTGTCTCTGACTTTTGGAGAGCCAACATTACAGAGTGTAGAAATAACGAAGACGTACGAGCAGCACTTTCCGATTCAGAAAGCCATTCAAAACCCTATGCCATATAGTTAAAGTCTTTATTTCTATTTTCTATTTATTAGAATTTGTGAGTTGTTTCTTGTCAGGACGATGGGAGCTAGGGGAAGCACAGGGCTTTCTACATCTCCGTCAGAGTGTCAAAGAATAATTTTCATTCTCCTCCAACAATTGTGCATACTGAAAAATAAACACCTGGTAGTTTAGCTGTTTGTTGTTGCAATAGCAATGCATTGTGTGCTGGTTATGGCCCCATACTGCTCTGCCTTCTTTCTCTCAGTGAATATTAGGAGAAGTGTCATTTTGTGTAGATGTGTTATTAAATCACAGACACATTCATTTCTGAGAGCTTCCTGAGCTGCACATAAACTATCTTTGGCTTGCCTTTTTTTGCCCTTTTTTTTTTTCCCCCCGCAAGTGCCGAAAAATGGTGAGAGAGCTGAAGGCCAGTTGCTCTCCCACCTACTTCTGTCAGGCATATGCTACTTATGGAAGGAGGTTGTCTCATGTGTCCGTCTCACCTGGCTGACCATTACCTAATTCCTTCTGAATGTAGGAGAAAGTTAGACACCCTTCAGTGAACCCTTGCAGCTGCCAAGGAAAAGCATGTCTTTAAAAGCTGAATATGCCACCTTGGTGGCAGTGAGGCATTGCTGTCAGATGTGAGAATGAACAACCATCTTAGTCATACATCAGGTTTTATTGTTGTCACCAGCCACTTCCTCAACATCCAGCATCATACCAAAATAAGACACTGAAGAGGTCCAGTAAAAGCTTGTGAAAAGGTTTGGGACAAATATTATTTTAACTGATCCGCAGCAGGCCCAGCTGGACAGCCCTTCTTTACTAGACAATCTCACAAGAATACTTTTCACAACCTGACCCAGAGAAGCGTATTTCAGACTAGCTGAGGAAGACTCTAGAGGAATTTCTTCTTCAGAAGATCCGAGAAAGACGTTTTACAAGATTGAGGTATCCTGAGCTTGGTTTTAATATCCATTTATTGTTCTGGGGTAGATCAGGCTGTCCTCATTTGTTTTTTGGGGTTGGTTTGTTTGTTTGTTTTGTTTCATAGGTGTACTTCTGTACACAGAGGACTGCTGCATAATGTGCCAGGAAAAGTGGAGTTAAGTCCTAAAAGCAAAAGACACAGAAAAAGTAAGGTAGTTTAGAAAGAATATGGTGATCCTGGGTTTGCAGCTGTGTCGGTGTCTCTGCGTGTCCCTGCCCACGCTTTTATGCTATGCCTCCTTTATGCTTCATGCCTTTGTGCCGATTCAGACTGGCACTCACTTGTCCTTCTCAACTCAGTGCTAATCATTTCATGAAGATCTTAAATAAGCCCTGAAAACACAGATTTTTTTTTTTTTTTTAAATGCCTTCTCTATACAATTAACTAAATGCCATCCTTTCGCTGATGTGCAGAGTTCTAAAATATTTGTTTAGTATTTAATCACATAGAAAAACAGGCTAAAATACACCTCATCCAGTTGTTTAAGGGCAGAGGCTGGTGAGATCTTGACAATTCAATCTGGTATCATAAAATCACAAGGGAATGTAAAATACCTATGCGAAGAAAAAGAATACAAACACTAATAGACCTGCTGTTTATTGCTTATGTTCGTTTCAGCCATTGTCTTTTTCTCATCAATCCACCAAATTCCCTCATAACCGAGACAAGACAGTCCCAAGCCCAGCTCACCCCTCACCCCCTTCCCGCCTTAAGCTCAAGCAGCCCTTCTCTGCTGAGAGGATTTGAAGCCCGCACAGCATTTGCTTACATAGGATCCTGGGTACTTGCCCCACATGACAGAGTCAGGTCCGCTTCCTTCATGCCGACCTGCTTCAGTCCCCCACCCCCCCCATTTTCCTCTTGGCGCCCCTCCATTCCCTAGATTGTAAAGACTGGGTGGGGGGAGAGAAACATATTATTGTTCTGTTTTGTTAGGAGGCGGAATGAAGGCAAAGAGGGCTTTTTTTGTTCTGTTATTATTTTTGAGGGATTTTTTTTTTTTAGCACAGAATTCTGACCTGTAACTGTGCTGTTAGATACTCCTGAAAACAAAAAGTGCATTTGCCTCAAGTGCTCTAAAACAACAACAAAAAAGATATATCATACAGATTTTCTGATCACGTTCAGATGCCAATCAGAAGCAACTATAGGGCTGTATCTTGCAATCCATTTTGATATTTACAACAGAACATGGCATATCATTTAATTTAAATTTGCAGCATGCTCAGTGTAATTAATGCTGTGCAGTGCCTAGAAAATCCTGATTTCTTAATGTGATACAATGCATGCATGCTGAGACCATTTTTTTAAACTACTGTATCATTTTGGAACATTATTGGGGAGGCACTGCCATTAAACAGGAAAAAGAGCCATGCTCACTTTCTCTTTATGAAACTTCCATGCAGCTCCCCAAAATGTGATGCAAACTACAGGTTTGTTTTAAAAGAGGGGAGAGTCAGAGATTTAATTTTGCCTTGAAACAGCATGATGCCTGAATAGCCAGGCAGCTATTCCTAAATTATGTGCATTTCATTCCTAGGAGCTGTGAGCATTTTGAATGGGCTGTTGTAAATACAGTACACAAGCATAAATACTCAAGGGAACCGCTAGCTGAAATTTTGGCATGAGCAGAAATCTGATATCTATCATGGTAGTATCTGAGCACGTAATAATAATGCATATTGATTTGTCGGGAGTGCTAAGAGGGGGGTTTTGTATTCTGGGATGAGAACTGTTAAACTTGGGAACATCTTGTGTGATTATAATAAGCCATGGTATTTGTGTGCTGCGGTTTTGGCAGGGACAGAAATGTTCACGTTGTCTTTAGACCTGTGAGACTGGCCTGGGTCTCATTTTTGGAACTGAACCCAAGAGACCGAATGCATGATAAAGATATGTATGTTATACATAAATGAAGCATGGGGAATTTACATCTGCAACTAGAAAATTAAGTAACAAAAAGGCAACGTGCTTGGCAAGACAGGTCGGACCAAAAGCCCTTCAAGGTCAGGAGCTTTACTGCCATGACTTCAGTGAGCTTGGGTGTTTGTTTACCTACTCTATCAGGCAGCTACATGATTTGAATTGTGCAAAAAGAAAAGAAAAAAACCCATCCAACGCAACCCCTATCATTTTGCAAGGTATCAGTTTCTACCAGAACATACTGTAAAAGCTCTGTTTATAGACCTGTTGATAGCAAAGCAAATTCTTCAGGTCCTCTAAACAAATCTGTTCCTAAATATAATGCTTCAACTTCTATATTCTCATCTGACACCTGACAATTCAACCTTAAGAGTAATTGGTCCTGTCTTTGAACCTCTGCAAATACTGTATGAGGAGGGTGGACAATTTATTGATTTAGATTGATTTTTGCGAGAAGCATATGAGACAGATACGGTATCAGGTGTCACACGCTGTATATGTTACACTCCTCAAAAACATCCATAGGCGACGAGGCAGGGTTCAAGAATATGCGGAGGTAACGTTCAGCGAGCACCTGCAAACGAAGCCGTCCTGCTGCGTGATACCTCTCTCAGTAATTACCGAAGAGAGACACCAGCTAGGAACAACTTAACTGGCCAAGTTTGAATTTCAGGGGTGTGATGAGATGGCTTTTCTGTTGGGCAGCCATCCCGAGCTATGTGCTGTCTCCACACGCAGGAACCCAAAGTTATTCTAGTGCAGGTTGCCCAACCCATTGATCTCTTCCTATTTTCAGTGTCGAGCCTCAAGAAGGGGCTGGAGGAACGGACGGCTACTGAAATGAATGGTCGGACGTTTCCACGCCTGTAACTGTATTTTTTAGTGCTGTGGTTATTCGAGAACATTACAAGAAGGGCAGTGGATTTGTCAGGAGTGAAAGTATTTGCGAACTGGCTGTTTAGTTTGTGACAAAAATTGTCATTGATATTAATAGCTCTGAGCTCCAGTAAAGACCTAAAAAACCTAGGGAAATAGCAGAACAAAAGAAGACAGAAACAAGATGGCACTGAGGGTCTCATCACTAGGGATGATGATTAAGACGTGAGACGGAGGGCTGTCCCACTGGTGTGCGAGTTTGGCTGGGGAAATCACCCTCCTCCCACTGTCTCGCTTCCCTCATCTATAATGAGGGAAATAATAACTTTGCAGCATACTTTATATTGGCATTGCATGCTAACTTCATTACTGTTTGCAACAGCCTGTGCAATCCTCAGAGGAAAGGAATAATAACAAAGAAAAAATGATAATTACCAAGCACATAGTTTTCATCTATAATCTTCATTTCAGGATTCGCTATTTCTGATGTCAATATTTTATAATGGAAGAATGAGATATGCTAAGTTTCTGTTTGATGGAAGTAAATTCAGATTTAATATTGCCAAGGAGCTGAATTTTTAATACACTAGAGGAGTATGCAGATAGTCCCCCTGTTTGCTGCTCCTGCTGCTCCTTTGTACCAGTTCAGCAATGTTCCCGTGACCAGGCAGAAAAATGGAAAGAAGCTGCTCTGAATTTTCATTTAGCTCTGTCACGATAATTGGGAGTGTCACACAATGAAACAACAGGACACGCCCCCGGTAAATGAAGAGTTTTCAAAGTGCTGTACAGCCCTTGTCAACTGCCAAAGCTTTTGTTTGTTCACAGAGTGAGGCAGCATTTCCAGAAGAAAAACCACACTGAAGAGGCACACTTACAAAGTTTGTTGTAGATTGATTTCCTCTGTGTTTTTATAAAATTGGATATATCATATGAACAGTAGGAGAATATCCTTTTTTATCACACACTCCCGGCTTCCAACCTGCTAAGACTTTCCACAAACTCTTTAGGAATTTACCTCTCTTCGTTAAATTGGGTTGGATCTCATTAATAAAAGAATGGTATAATGGAAAAGAGTTTCTAAAATTATACTGTAACCTAGAATTGCAGGATTCAGCTTTCCCTGCCTGAAGAAAAAAATTCTGAAGCATTAAACTTACTTTATCAAGCATTGCACCTGACATGCTCTCATAAATTTTACATACATTTTAACTTATTTTAATATTATGCAGACTTGGTTTAAAATATTCTCATGAAGTAACTAAAATGAAGCTGCTCAGCCATAAATTAGAGCTAAAAAAATACTTGTTCCCCCGCCCCATCAATATTTCTTTACTTAAAATCATGTATTGTATGCAAGTTAAATTTTCCCTTGCTGAGATACTTTGTATGTCTTAATAGGACTACCACAGAACCAGTGAGCCATAGTCTGTAGGGTTAAATGCACTCGCTCTGTTTTTTTTTTAGAGGTATCTTATCTAAAAGCAGACATTAATAACCCCTTGCATGCCATACTTCAGCTAGGCCCAGGGCCCACAACTAAACACATGGCCATATAAACACATGGCCATATATATATATATATATATATATATATGCCTACCTATGCCTTTGCATTTGTCACCATGGGTTTCTATAGCCCTCATCGGATTGGCAGATGAAGGGACAGACGGCAGCTTTGTGGAGATGCCTCTTGCAGCACAGCACGGTCGCAGCACCCCTAGGATGCCCCTTTAGCCAGTATCATCATCCAGCAGGTACGACATCATTGACAACTAATCACAAAGCTCCATTTGTGTCCCAATTTCTTAAGCTATTTCAAAGTCACAGCTAAATTACACAAACATTTGCCTATCTAGACATAACAGGACTGTTATGAAATACTGTCAGCTTGTTGCCATTTAGCCTGCACACACACTGCATGTGTCTGTCAGGCCATACTTGGGCAGCTCCGCAGCATGCAACGTGTCCCAGACACTGGAGTGATTATGTCTGAATACTCCTTATCTGATTTAAAAGCCGACAATGCTACACATCTGTGCTTGCGAGGCTCCGCTGTTACACTGCGACGCCAGTATTTATTTTGCTTCTGCAAGTTAGTTTTCCTTGAGAAGCAGCAGGGGCCTTCTTCAATGAACTGAAAAATGTGTATTGTATGAAGGTCTGTGGAGGGTTTGTACTGTAGTTCAATGGGCAAATGTGAACCCAGGGGATGACATTTCATTTAAACATTTGGTTTACATCTTCTTTACATGCCAAAAATATTAATGTCTCAACTTTAGCAAACCGAATTCAGCATTCCCCCTCCCCCCCCCCAAATGAAGTAATTATAGCCAAAACATTCTGTGGATATTTATTCTTCCTTCTCAAAGGTGGAGTTTTGCACAGGAACATTTGGTTTCAGGGCTAAATTGTCAGTATCTGCTCACTTGACACTTTCCCATTAGTTTGTATTGGAAACCACCAGTAGTTTCTTTTCTTGTGTTTATTGTATTACTCTCAGACCTTTGATCAAGACATCTTGGAAAACAGCAAAGTGTAGCTTAATGCTTATTTGCTGTTTTGGAAAAAAGTGAAGAATATGGTTTCTGTCAAAGGATCTATGAAGACAGTTAATGTAATTGAGAAGCAGAAGGGCATTTATGGAAGTGCATCTGAATGTCCTCTTCACATATAATTGCATCAGGAATTGTACATTTACATGCAAGTCCTGTCCAAAGGAAAAAAAAAAAAGCTTATTTTTAGGTAGAAGCCCTCAGTGGGCAGTAAATTACCCATAATATCCCCCAAACTAGCAATTAGCCCTGTTTGCTGACTACCTGAACTGTTTCATAGTATTTCAGCACAGTCTTACCAGTTATCACCATACTTATCATCAGAGATTCAGTGTACGATTCCCGCAGCTTCACATACTGTATGCCTAAGGTCAGTCATAATAACAAATACATTTTATTTGCTTCTTTTGGCCCTTCAGAACTGTTTTCTCAGGCTTCAATTTGTGAGGATAGCTGATGCTGCCATGTTGCTTAAATGGCAAGAATGTGAAAACAGAAAGCAATTCAGCAGTGTAGGTATATGTTGGTATTAGTTTATGTGAGTGTTTCCATTTATTCCCATATTAGCAGATAGTCCTAAGCTTCTGCTCTGAGAGAGCAAGCTTTCTTCCAATTTCTAGGGTTTTCTTTTCAGAAGTTCTGACGCTGGAAGATATTTTTCAACAGAGGCCTGTAACTGAGGACTGTAAAACTGGAAAATATGGAAACAAAAACCTATGGAAATTTTTTCCTTAAGGCTGCTGAGCAGTTTTCATATCCCTAAATATGAATGCTTTGCCAAAATAGTAACTCAGTTTTGAAAACAATAGCTATATTGCCTGCTTTAGTGGTAGAAACAATCATGGGCCTACGCACGCACACAAAGACAACCACACACAACAGCATCATTTTCACTGAACAGGCCTTGGTTTTAAACAAAGAATACTGAGTGAAAATGAGACTAATTAAGCATTTGAAATAGAATACAGAAATGTTTGGACCCAGAGCATTAAAGGTTTATTTTTAAGCACTGTGCACACCTTTCTGAGTAGTGCTTTAATTTACATATTATTTCCCAGGCAAAATCCAACTGAATTAACATATATCCTATTACCACCATTTAAATCCCATTTTCAATGCTGGTTCTGCATCACATTATACTGACATGGCCCTGTATTCCCGCCTCTGATCTGATGGACTAGGTCTGATTCCGTGATGCA
>NW_009188806.1:16761-17270 GCF_000690835.1 Fulmarus glacialis
AGAGGATCATTTGAAGACTGCTTCTCGTTTGCAAATGTACTCTTGAGAAGCAGAAAATGGGATGATTGCCTCTGTCTGGCTCTAGCTAAAATGCTTCAGCTTCTTGTTTCATGATCAGGAACATCAGCTCTATGAATAGACGAACTGCCTACTTCGTACATCCAGGAGAGGCTCTCAAAAGAGCAAACCAGCTGTTAAAGGGTAAGCTATCACTGGTTTGGTTTTGGTTTTTTTTTTTTTTTTTTTTCTCCTTTTGTAGGGACAGACTAATTTAAAGCACACTGCATAGCTACAGGTTGGTAGAAGGAAACAGCCCTGAGCTGCCCTGTCATTTTATACCTAGTCATGCTGCTGGAAAACAAAGGCAGATGACACAGTGAAGACTCTAGGTAAAAGAATGATTTCCCTCTCAGGGTTTAAGCCAGGACACTGAGGCAAGAGTCATATGACCAACTTTACTTCCCTGAGAATCACTCTAAACGTCCCCAAACCTCTACTATTTCAGCAGG
>NW_009188806.1:17284-54992 GCF_000690835.1 Fulmarus glacialis
ATCCTCAGGTAGGGAGTCCATAGGCAATGCGCTCCCAGTTAACGGCTTAGTGAGGCAGTGACCGCAGTGAGCCATGAGCTGTTTGGCCGCCTTCACGAGGCACTCAAGGGGAAAAAGGGAAGGCTTGGTGGGGACAGTGCCAGCAGACTAGTTCTTCAAAAGAACTTTTTTACCAGAAGAAGAAAGTCTTTGGGTTGAACGTTGTTTCCACCCTTACTAAACCAGGCCTTGACTAAGAAAAATACAAATAAGCTGATCATAAATTAACAGTCATCCCTGTTGTGAGCATGAACACGCATACCTGGCCAATGCAGGCAAAAGCAGATTGATTAAACAACAAAGTTCACCTTGTTTTCTGAGTTGAAAGCTCATGCTGTTTCTTGGCAGAACAGGCATGTCAGGCCTGTAATAACCACTTGCTACCTTGCTTCAATCAGCATTAAAACTAGCACAGTATTAACATCTTGGGGAAAATCCATCTGGAAACTGCTTTCTGGGGAAAAAAAATTAAAGGGAGGTAACTGAATACCACACCCAGTGTTTGTTTATTTATCAATTTCATAGTAACGTTAAGGAACTTCAATTTCTCTCTCCCCTCACTTGAAAAATGTTGTGTTTCAAACATTTTTCTGTTAAAAGGCAGAGCTGAATACTTGTTCAGAAGGAAGTGGTGAAGAACAGCAGTTCTTCAGCTGAAGGTTTAGCATTTGGCCTGGCAGAGGTTTGCTGTTTGGTTTTTACTCTGGAGGAGGTTTTTGTGCAACACCTTACCATGAATCCATATGACCAGTAAAGCAGGGCGGCATTACCTGGGACAAAGCCAACCCAACAGAGGCACCACGCCTGCAACAGCCGAGTGGTCAGAGCATCCCCAAACTGTGATTCAGAGCAACTACACACACTTAGATGTGGGAAAGCTGATTGTTGCGTTTACACATTAGGGGTTTGAGGTTGGAACACAAGAGCTGAACTTTAAAAAGACTGTGTGAAAAAAAAAAAGGTTACTTTTGCTGATATGGTAATACTAAAATTGACTTTTTCTTTTTTCCTCTTGATGTCCTGGTATGAATATAGACTTGACGTTATTTTGCAGCACCTCTTCTTTCTTTTGAATCAACTATCATGATAGCTTCAGGATTCAGAGAACACTTGTGCTTGGCATGAAAAATTTTACGTAAATCCTGTTGTGGGAAAGTTAATGCAAAGCTAACTGGGTAAATAAGCCAAAGCAAGCCTTTCGTTTATAGTTGCTTTATAGTTTGCTCTGATTTTATTTCTTTTTCCTTTTTATTTTTAACTGAAGCACTGTGCTCTAGCATTGATAAAGTTTGAACACTATACTAATGACGTACAGCACACATGCTCTAAAATCCATCTACTCTATGTGAATGCTACCCTGTACTGCTGGTTCAGCTTGGAAGGTCACTGCGAATGTTTTGGAGCCTTTCAGCATCTCCAAAGTATTTCTGGAAAGCAAGCATATGATACAGGGTCTGGACACTGGATTTTTAAATTAGCAAAGTATTTATAGCTTACTCTGAAAAACTCTGTCACAAAGAGCTGGACTATGAAGAGGGTATTTGGCTCTGGATTAATTTTAGATGACGTTTTAGGACCAGGCTAGGCTGTAGGTTCATGTTCAATGATACTTAAATGTAATGCCCCTGCCTGCCTACATCCTGGCCTGTTACTGTATGGGATGATGCTCTGCCAAATTTCTGTCACCTTGGACTTCATTAGCATGAGAAAACAGACCCCTTTTGGCTTTGTGTCTCACTGAAAAATAAACCACTGGGGCTGGTTTGCCAGTCATCTCTTTTGGCCAGTTGTGTACAGCTGCCTCATACACTCAACTTTAAAGGGATCTGGACAGGATTTATTTAGGTTCAGTTTTTTTATTACAGCTCTTAAGTAGGTACCAGAGCGAAGGTTCCTGTTTGCAATGGTGAACGTTTACTCAGGTAACTACTCCTAAAGGCCCCAAGAGCATTGGCTGACTAAGTACTCAGCAGAATGAGTAAATATTTTATAATTAAGCCCTTAATTGAAAATTCTGTGTTTAAAAAATTAATAATTCTGCAGCTTCCATATGAAATATTACCTGTGCATTTAAGGGGGCTTGGGGTTGCATTCACTTTCTCCAGCTATTCTAATAGCTATTTTAATAGACAGAGATATAATAAGTACAATGCTTGATATGGTGAGTGAACCAGAATACGTAAAAATATTTGCAGAAAAAAATTCTGAATTAATAACACAGAGACCTAGCAGGTAATTTTTCTTAAATGAAGAAACTTTCATTTGTCACATTCATTCAATCAGGGAAAAGAAATAGTGCGATGTACCCAGCATATGTGCGCAGGACGCCTTTTGTCTACAGCACAAATTGTACGTTTTTACCTTTGAACTAGCTACGTAGGGAGGAAAAAATTATCCTCCCTCCACAAATGGTTTTGGGAATAATTATGTCTAACGGGGGGGCGGGGGGTGGAGAATCACAATCTGTTCATGGACAATGTGAACGGAAAGGGATGTGAAATTTGTGAAGGTACTAGTTCATTATAAATTATTCCTGGTTTTGGTTGGCAGCAGTCATTGAACACAAATATATTAAGGGCAGTAAGAGTCCAGACTAGATAGAAAAGAGTAAGGCAGCCAAATTTTTGGAAAGACAACTGGAGGGGGTACAGATCTATGTGCCGTGATCTATTCACCACTGGTGAAAAGAGCACTGTAAATGTTTATTTACTTTTTGTACTCACTGGCTTCTTAAATAAAAGAACTGATACTATTTAAGAGCTCTGACGGTGTCACGCTGTTCCCCTCCTCTCCTCAAACTGCTGAAGCTGAACGTCTGTCCCAAGTTTTCTGCATTACTGTCGAATGCAGGGGAGGTGGGTCAGCTCTGCAGCCGGCAAGAGCGGGACGGGAAGAATTAGCATCATACAATGGGATGGAAGTGGAGAACCCTCTGCTGGGTAGGGACCTAGTGCGATGACCACTGAAATCGGTACAAGACCCTCCTTTGAACGCCAAGATTATGGGCAGGGTTTTAGAACAGCATCATTTGATAAGGCTGAAAGTACCTTTAAGTTTTTTCAAGCCACACAATGATTAATACATGTATTTTTTTTTTAAATTTCTGAATTGCACGTCAATGAAAATCCATGTTAGCATGATTGAGTTCAGTGGAGTAACACTAGGAGAAAAATGGGTTCAGCCGAGATCAGAGGCTGAGTGCATTTAAAACTGAGGCTCTATGACGGATGTTTAGAATCACCCCAGTTTTATATACCCAAACAAGCTTCCTCTTTGGCTAGCGTGAGGAGGTTTTCATCTCCTTTGGAATTCTGGGGTAAACTGTCCTTGTACAAAATTTGTTCAGGGTCAAGTTTTAGGCAATATTTTGTGCTGCAATAACCACACCATGACAGACAACCTTTTCATCAGATAAGAAAAAAAATCCTCTTCTTCAGGTCAGTACAAGAAAGGAACATGACAGAGCTATAAATATAGAGCCCAGAGGTGCAAAATCTTGTGCATTAAATGCAGTCATTGGCCACGTTTAAATTTTTTCCCAAACGTTTCAGATGTTTAGACAGAGAAGCAAATATATACATAGGGTAATCTCAGCAATGAAAACAGCCTTTCATTATTAAATGATTCTCTCTGATAATTACTGTGAAAATTTTTCAGACAATTATTTTAAAAACATGTAACTGATTAGAGGGAATTGGGTAAATCAGTTACATGTGCAACCTCAGGTTTAGAGGCCAAAGAAGCTGAAAACTGAGGGAAAAGGCCATTTGATCATATTTCCATTTGCCAGGTACAGGCCAAAGAGACCCAGCAAGGCTAAGTAAAGATTTTCAGAAACAATTTGAACGTTTTAATCTGTGATACTAAAAGGAAAACTCTGGTCACCAAGCAACTAAAGTTAGACATTTAAATTATGCAACCGATTTCCAGAGGTGTGCAGATACACTACAGTGCCCAGTAAAGTCAGAGAGAGATGAGGAGTGCTCAGAGCATGGGGAGGGGCGGGGGGAAGGAAAAAAAAAAAAAAAATCCCACATGATGGTCTCGGTGTGTAGGGCTAAGTTTAATCACTTAAGTAGCAATATTTTAAAATCCTGTCTCCAAAGGTGCCTTGGACAAGCTTTGCTGAAAGGGTGGTGGCGGTGAGATCTGTATGCATATGAAGGTTGGGTGAAAAAAATTTTAAATGGTTGTCAGAAATTGCAGTCTGGATTTTTTTAAAAAAATTTGAACCCACACTTCGAAATGATAAGGATTTCCTGTTGCCAAAGGTTACTATTGGCTAGAAAGAGTTTTTTGAGACGCTATCTTAAGAGCAGTGTTTAAAACCAGAGATCTTTACAGGATGGCGCTGGCTGTTTGCGTGAATGTAAGTGGCAAGTCTCTCGGGGCTCATCCAGCACTGGATTAGATGAAGTCATGCCCAGGTCAGTGCAGCCAGAAGGATGGTCCTGATAAGGCAAGAAAGGAATGAATGTGAAATGGGAGAGGAGATACTGGTGATTCATTGCTAATCCTAAGAGTTTGCTTACTCACCTTGCCAGAAAAAAAAAACAGAGTAGAAGCGGCACAAAATTTTATCCAAAGAAATATTAAAAAATAATCTTCTCCTAAATAAAATGAACTAATTAAAATTAACATAGTGGTTCTTTTTTTGAACCCAAGAAACAGAATTACTTAAAGATTTTTTTTTCTGAGTGTCACTTTGGAAAACACGTTCTCAGCTTGGGGGCAGAGAAGAAAGTCCCTTCATTCCGGAGGGTTCCCCACGGCTTTCGCTCAGGCATCCGCGGTGTTGGGGGTCTGCTGCTGGGGTCTGGAGGTGTCGGCGATCTCAGTGAGCTCAGAAGCAGTTTTGCAAACAGCTGCATAGCGGTCACTCACTACAAGTACTGTGCTGAATGAGCTTCCAGGTTGGCCAGTTACAATGAAAAAATGGCAGTACCGCAATTTTAAGATGACAGTGCTACGGTAAACCAGTCATCACATGCTTGAGTTACTAGCACAAGCAGTAGATTTAGAGTATTATGAAAATATATGCATTCTGAAGTGCTGTGAATTATACCAAATAATTCTGAATATCTCTTTTGCTATACTAATGAATCAAAGCAGAGCTTACCACATTATCTGCAATCACCATGGAGAAAATGGATTTCAGTGTACATAGCTTCTGTATAAATAGTGCATCCCCAGCACATTCTTTAATTAAGTAGTGTCTGATTGCATAATAATAACAACAATATAGAAAGAGATGTCCAGCTTGCACACAGGCCAATTAAAGTATCAAGTGCACGAGGCTAAAGCACTCCTGTCTGGGGAAAAGTCAGTAGGGAGGCGTCCGGCTTACCAGCGTACTCACCTCGGTGCCTTTGCCTGCCACCAGCCCTTCCGGCAGCAAACCGTGGAGTCTGGAGACCTTTTTCCCTGAATCCTTGCACGGAAGCAGGTCGTGGGGACAGCACAGTCTCCACCGTTTTACAGGCTCCTGGCAGAAACCAAGGAAGTCGTGACTGCAGCACGGAGGCACAACTTACCGGTTTGGGTGAAGCTTCAGCACTTGAGTAATTCACATTGTGCCTTACAGCTTTGCTGGGAAGGATTTTCACTAGCTGGAGGGACCAGACCCAACCTCCACTGCATGCTATAGGTATACTTGAGACTTCATGGAAAGCAGTAAGCTGGAGGAATGTACTTTATGGGGTGGCTGGATCATATGTTTATGGCCTGAAATAGGAGATCCCAACCCGAACCACTTTGTTGGTTTCTAATGGTGAGAGGCAGAATATGAAGATCATATAATTCATGCTGAGGAGTGGATATGAAAGGAGAATGTGGGCAGAACCTAGGACAACCCACAGACTCAATAGCTGTCTTACCATTAATTATGGCTAATGGCCTAATACTAGTAATAAACACCTTCAAATTTAATACATTCCACATTCAGCCTGTAGAAACTCCCTTTACAGAGATGGCCCAGAAGAATGAAATGATTTAAAAACTAGGATGCTAGAATTATGCATTGCTAACAACAGTGGCATAAATGCAGTAGAGGATCCCTGGAGACAATAATTTACCACCCAAAAGGAACTTCTGGCAGGTGACAAAATTAATAAAATATTTTTTGTACCCTCTGCACAGGAGAAGTGGGTGGTCAAGACAGTACCGGTACGGCTGGAAGGACTCTTCTGCTCGAGTGTCGCTGCGGCGGAGCTGGCCAGGTGGCTGGAAACGCAACACCTGTGCTGTGATTTCATGGGCAGATCCCAGCCTAGACACACGCATACTAATGCACTGCCCAGACGGCCTTTTCGGGAGGATAATTGCAGGCACCGTCCTGAGAGCTGGGAACAGGCTACTTCAGGGAATGAGTCCGCTCCTCAAGATACAGCCACTTATTCTCTTCTTGGCACTGCAGAAGGGCAAATGTCCCTGGTTCAGGCCTTGGAAATAATGAGGTAAAATGGACTCAGCACCATTAAACCTCCCCAAAGACAGGACTAGATATTAGAATATCTGATTGGAATAAAACGACGGGCAAACACAGCCTGCCTTGACAGGACCCCTCCTCTCAAAGAGCCATGGTCACAGAAGGAGAGCTCGGAATTAAACATGAAGTAGTCTGCAGAGAAAAAACCAAATAAGCCAAAACGCAGCTAAAGACACTGACCGCAATGAAAAAGGAGGTTCTACAGGCGGTTTGCAACGCTGCAGTCGGAGACCAGGGTTCTCACAACAAAAACAGGCGAACAGGAGAAGGACAACTTGCTGTTATCCCCATTAAAAAGGGGCAAGGAACCGGCAGACATACGCTGAGGGTGAGTGTGGGCTGTCTTAAGACCAAACCCCGTCTGCTTTCAGCTGAAAGGAGTTCACTTTTAGTATATATTAACTCGCTGTACTAATGCAGGTTGTGATTATCGGCCTTGTGGCTTGACCAAATGCCACAGAGAGGAGCCAGGTTCAGGGCAGTTTTCTCTCCAAATACTTTCTAAATTTGTCTGTTTAAAATAGGATTTATGTATATTTAAGCATCTAACAAAACACCCAGTTCAAAACGTCAGGGTTCATCAATGGCCTCATTCACGTGCTTGAAATAAAGCACGTGCTGAAGGACGCTGCTGAATCAAGGCCCGCATTACCGGGTTTCCAGAAACGCTGAGCTCCCCGGCGCTGCTGGGTAAACAGACGGCTCTTTATTTTGGAAGCCTAAATATAGAACTGGTGCCCGACTTTAGATAATCAGAAATTTATCCTCTCTACAAAGACCTTGCAAAACACAAGTTATCACTGTGAAACCAATAGTTGCCTTTTATATTTTACCCTAACTTTACTGAATCTAGAGCCAAAAGTTTCTCAGTACCTTTGCCACTAATTAAAAAAAAAAAAAAAAAATCTCGTGACCCTTTCATAAGGAAAAATACAGGAGATGTAGCTCCCATGCCCTGGATACACTTACATTTAGCTTGGTTCACTTCCAAAGGCCATGATCCAACATGATATTCAAACACCTGTATAACTTAAACACACTTTTAAGTACTGCACTGAACTTTGGCGAAAGTAGGGAAAAATAAATGCTGTTAAAACACCACTTTATTTCTTTCAAATCTGATTTTGTGAGACTCTTGAATGCAATGCATCAGTGAAAAATATTTCCTTCCTCCTGTAGAATATTTTAATATTAAGCCAGATATTTTTATATTTCCACAAATTAAATGCACCATGGCTGAAGGTTTGACAGAAGCTTTAATTTGCACATAAAAAGGTAGAACGATTTCAGTTTTGACAGCATACGCTTTTGATTTGTTAATAAAGGCAATTCTTTCTCAATTGTGAACATATTCCCCAAATAAGACAATGCAGTTTGTAACAAAAAAAACCCCAAAACCTTCCTGGTGTGGAGAATAAACTTCTGATCCAAAGTTATTAAAGAAATTCAGATTTTATAAAAATAGAAGAATGAAACTTTCACATTCAAGTTTTAGTAGTAAGAGAACAAGAATCAGAGGAAGATGTTCCTGCCACATTCTCTATACCTATTGTTATTAATGTAACTTACCTTCAATGTATTTGGATGAAGTTCATTGCTAGAAAGCACCTGCAAAAAGTTAAAGTCATTTTGGGGGTTGGGGGTGAGAAAGCTGTGTGTCTGGGAATGGTTTTGGTGAAAATTAGCACAATTTTTCCTTGCAATGTTCTAATCAAACTGCAATCTAAAAAACCCTAAGATTTCAGATTCTTGTGATGAAACCCAAGCACCACAAAGTTTGTAAACCGAGATATAACCGAGGGAACCAGAGGCCAGGCTTTCAGACTGACCTCCTCTGTGCCCACGTCAGCGTTCCCCGTTTCTCCTGAGAGACCGCAGAGGAGGAGCGAGTCTGGAGCTACGAAGCAATTTGAGCAGAGCCAGCTTAAACATGGAAAAAAAAAAATTTGGATTTCTGATCTCAGATCAAACAAATCATTCAAAACTTTTCCCCACGTGACAGCCAAAAAGCTGCGACATGGAAGCAAAGCTGAAAGTACCCAGGATCCATTTCAGTATATAAAAGGGTGAAGAAGCACCCACCCACGGGCCTGTCAGGTTCTCAGCTTTTACAGGTTCAGCAAGTACTTTGCCCTGGCATCAAAAGTTGACTAAAGCTTCTCAACGAGATGAGCAACAGGTCCAAAGAGTTTGAGGTACAAAATAGCCAGTGTAGTTATTACAAGTCCACCACTTTTAACTCTGAGAGCAGACACTAATCCAGACCACCAACACCTGGGCTCCTGGATATCACCTGTGTGGGCATGGGCAAAGCAACGAGCAAACTACGCGAATGTGCCTGATGTAAGCTATAACGCCTCTCTTGCATATTACTAGAAAACTCTTGCTGGACATCTGCAGCCATGGCACGAAGCTGTTGTTGACTGTCTGTGTCACTGGAGAGAGCGGTTACTTACTTACAGATGATTGGCAGCAGCATATCCTGCTGTAATGCTAACTAAGCCTGTGACACAGCCTGCTATCAATATTTTACTCTATTGCACATCACATTTTGCAGTGACACTAGATACAGTGCTCTGAGGCTTACTGGTTCACAGTCCTTCCATTGAATAACAAAGTCTCTTGATTTTTGTAAACTTCCAAGCTTTTACTGGAGGAAGTCAAGCGGTTCATTGTTGAAAGACATTTTTGTTTTCCAAACAGACTCCCCTCATGCTTTTCTTTGCTTGCATCTCACCACAGTTGCCTCCTAATCCAGTGTTGGTGAAACAAGGCTGAAGGTATTTTGATCATGTTTTCACACTTCTGATGTACAGTTGCCTTGTCTCCTTCCACTTTCCTTCTGACTACACTCAGCTTCACAAATGCAGCCATCTGGCACAACATCTCATTTTTTTGTATCGACACCTGAGTAATCAGAGCCCTTTTTTTTTTTTTTTTTTTTTTTTTAAATAAAGCAACTGTTTCCAGCTCCAGTGCGTAGGCTTACAATAGGCAAGCCGCATCCCATTAAAGAAAATCAACAGAAGCGAGAGGTCACTGGTATTAATATTAGAAAACATTTAGGGTGAGATGAGAGAAAAAAAAAAAGCATCCGGCATTTTCAGTGAGATCATCACAAGTCATTTCCAGCACTTTTTCCCCTTCACATTGGTTTACTTACAGTCTCAGGAATGGTTATTTTAAAACTTAACCTTCTTCAGTTTTGCGCAGCAAAGACGCTAGGCTCAATCGCCCTGGTAGAAAGACCTACGGGGCACTAGGGACAGCACGTGGGACATAGCGGTTTCACACGCCAAAGCAAATCCAGCGTGGTGTGGTAGGAGCGGCATTTAAAGAACACTCATTTCATCTCTGGATCCTATTGTTGACAATGAAAATAATTTGTGTCACGGACAGTTTAGTGGTGCGGCCACTTCTGGAAGTGGGAATGAACTCGATAGTTTAATTCTCTGTCTTTACGACAATCGGCTGCAATTCCACTAACTCCAATGGGTTCATGCTGGGAAGGGATTTCCCTTTCACAGGGTTCAGTGCATTGGTCACGTCTGAACACAGTTCTTTAAGATCACAACTCACAATACTATTAAGTCAAGCATCAATCAAGCCCTGCCTTTTTTTTTAATTGGGAAATGAAGTATTTCCTTATATTTGGTATATGAAATATACTTATAAAAACATTGATGGCAAAGTTGTGGCCCCAAAAATTCAGAAGAGTCTTACCACACGTTGCTGTGTGGCCAAAGTTGCATCCCAAGAGTCTTTTTCCTGGCCTTATGTCAAAGGACATCTTTCAGCCTTACTCTCTCTTGCTAACACTCACCTTTCCCATGCTAGAAATAAATTTGACAACGCTAACTCGATCTCCACCTGGCTGCCATCTCCTCCACACATCTGATCCTACCCCTGAACTCTATCCCTCTTGAAATGAAAGATGGCCACCACCCCGCAGACCAAGTCACTGGAAACACTGCACAGAGATATATGAGCAATGGAGCAACTGTGCCAAAGGAAACTCACAAATCACATACTCCAGGCAATGGGACAACTGGCAGAAAGACAAAATAAAATGACTGCCTCTCTACCTTTCACAGACTCCTCAGCCGACACCACTACAGTCTGCTGCTGAAGCATATCTGCATCAGCTAAACCTGCTGTTTCTCTAACCAACCTCTTGCTGCAGTCCTTCAAAGCAGGAGGAATTGGGGCAGCCAAGGTCGGGATGGTGCTGCGAGCCAGGAGAACCATTTCCTACCAGCTCAACAAATACCCAAGGACAGAGGGGCAGAAGCAGGCATGGGGGATAAGGGACAGATTTCAAGTGGCTGCCCTGTATGCACCGTACCTGGCCAGTACCTTCGAGTAGTGCGGCATGTTCAGATAGGAAGCAATCACTGCAGCACCTGAAATAAAGACACAAATTCTCAGGCACAACAGCTGATGCCCCATCATTCAAGTTGTCACAAACCACAGATGTCGACAGTATGACTTCCGCTGTCAATATCAATTTGGAAAGTGCCACTGATAATGTGCCAGTACAGTTCAATAATGTTTGACTCTACAGACTGAACCTGCACTGAAATCCTTGCTTTTTTCTCCATTTGTTTTAAAGAGACTTTTCCAATAGACTCTATCTCTAAGTGCGGGCTAGGCCAGCGCACTCGGCATCTCTGCCACATCAGCTCAGTGTCTCTTTGCTTTGGTGGGTTAGCAAAGAAGCCTGTGTGATGCTACAAGCAGCTTCCTCCCTGTGTGAGTGGTTAGCAGGGGCCACAGCGTTCTTTTTGGATGGATTTATATCTCATGGTGATGCCAAAGGGGAGGAAAGAAGTTTAACATAAAAAGCGCAATCTAGACCCCATCAGGACCTGAATACAGACTCAGAACCAAGCTAGGACAATCTGGGCCTGTTTTTGTGAGAAATACCTGTTTTTCAAGATGCAGTCACCTGGTAGATTCCCTTCTTCACTTTCATCCTGGAAAGATGGGGGAAGAGAAAGGCCATGAAATTACAAGCTGTGTAAAAAGTTTCTTTGCAAATAACAGTTTAACACCACGAAGAAGTTAGGTTAAAATGGTTTCAAAGTCTAAAATTAGTTACATTTTAAACTAACAGCATATGCTTTTATTATCTCTGATCTAAAATATAATCCCAGGAGGCTGTGAAAAGCATGCAAATTACGGAAAGCTAATTTGCTCCAACAGCGACACCTCCCATGTAGTTGGGAGGTCTATTAGACCTAGTGTACTCTCCATTATTTGCATATTAATAGCACCTGCTGAAATACTTTGGGATTTACTTTTCCTGCCAGCAGAGGGACAAAACAAACAAACAAACAATTATATAATATTCCTTTCATACAGATTTGATGAACAATAAACTATTTAGACAGTGCTAAGAATGCCAAATTAGTGAGAGGCAATGGGGCAGGATTGCAGATGCCATCTGTGATTTTCAGAGAGACTGGACTGCAAGTTCGCTTCAAAAAAAAAAACCAAACCCCAAACCAAAAAACCAAACAACAAAAAAGCCCTCTCTGGAAAGTGCTGGGTAATTTTAAATCACTCACTTGGCTCAAGTCTGAAGAATGGAAAAGTTTTAACTAAAGAAATCCAGACACTGCAGCAAGAAAAAAAGAAAAACACAAGAAAAAACCCCTACACATCCACAACCACCGAAAGCAGAACCCCCCAAAGTGGACCTTGATTAAAAAATCTACAAAACCCCAGGCTTTGATATTAGCCAGGCCTGCAAGGCCTAGTCCCCTGCACATAAAACAAAAAATAAATTAAAACCAGCTACAGCCTGAGATTTACTTAACAAGCCAACTTCCAATCTCTGCTTATGACCACTGCTTCCCCTTCTGGCCCCCTAACTATAAAAAAAGCCCCTTGTATATTCCTATAGCTCATCTTCTTCAGGGTAAGGGCGAAAGCAGCTTCCTTTCCACGGTAGCAAATGGAAAAAGCTCACTTTTCAGTGCAAAGCTGAGCCAGAGCCCGCAGGCTGGATGTGTAACACGTGCCTCTCTCTGCAGAGCGGATTCAGGAAGCTGACCAGGGAGGCCGGGGCATTCCCCAGTACCTCTTTTTCCGAACAGGCAATTGGTATTCCTAAAGAAGCACCAGCCTTGTACTCATATTCCCTTCAAGAGTTACAAGGGGCCTATATTTCTCCCCGCTTTTTAAACCCACTGCTTTAATTCTGATTATGCACCCTTTTTTAAATAGGCACTGAAAGGCCCACTAGAGTTATTTACTGCTGGTGTGCTGAATTTCTGTAGCATTTTAACTACCTTCATATTCCCAAACGAAGAAGGCAATTGACTTTAAGTTAAAATGACTAAATTGTTCTCCACATATTAAAAAAGTAGTGAAAGAGCGTTTCATGTAGGACAGCGAAGCATGGAAAAGTGATGTTTTGAGCAGCCTGGCCAGTGCTCTGCTGGGAGGGTGAATCGAGAGCCTGTCCTGAGCAAGGGCAGCCTTCAGCCACCGTCCCGGCGAAACCCTGCGGCCACTTTCCCGTGCGGCAGCAGAGCCCCCGACTCCGTCCCTTTGCATTGTGTGACTGCCGTGTGAGCGGGGGCGGAGAGAAGAAGGGACTGTTACTGGGCAATATGTTATTATTGGCCTCTTCTCTCAGAGCTCAATGTCTTTCGGCTCTGCACAGCCAAAGGAGACCTATGAAAAACTTGCTCAGTGTCAAGTGTAATTACCAAAGGAAGCAATCAAACATTACAGCAATGGGGACCCCTGAAATGCTATAGACAGGCAACTCCCACCATGGCTGTCAACAAATGCTAATTCTCATTAATGTATATGTAACTCTTAAATGCTGCAACAGTGGTAGCTATTAGTATTAACTGGTAGCTAATTAGTAATAAGTAGTAGAACTAGTTAAAGTTGCAGGATGGCAAGCAGATACAGATCGGAGGACTCAGCTCTGAGCTTATGATCACTGTTGGTGATAATTTTCAGCATATTTTTGCATAGTCAAGGACCTCTAAACAGCTGGAAGGGAAGGGGGTTACCAGAATGGTTCCTGGGAGGCTTCAGTGGTTCAGGGCATTGAGAAGCAAAGCTATCTCTTTGTGTTTAAGATAATACCTCAACACTGTTAAGGACTGAGTGTTGCTATCATTCAGATAGATTCAGTGCCCTATAAAAATGGTTTTGCACTTCATTTCTAGAAGAGAGCAGGGTCCATCTCCTCTAACTTTTCTACGCCCGGCCATCAGGTACCTGCCCTGGGCTGGTCATGGATGCTGCGCTTCAGGGATGACGAGAGCAGGCATGGCACCTCGGGCGGGGAAGTGTCTCCACCAACACAGGGAAAGCCCAGCACCAACAAGCAGGACTTGGTAACCCGAAGTGTCTGCCTTAGCACAGCCTCTCCTGCTGGCACGTTGTGTTTCAGAGAGGCGTAGGCATGAAGAAGCGCCCAGAGGGACCTGTCCTCTTACAGGAACACATCCTGCCCTGGGATATAGCACGGCAGAGAGATAGGTACTGTTACCGCCTGCCACGTACATGGCTAAAAACATCCCATGCTGCCATGTAGCACCGCCCCAGCCTTATTGTAAAGTGTTCTTCCAAAGACGAAGAGCCATGTATTTGTAATGACAGCAATAAAAATAATAATAAAAAAACCCACCCTGAAAAGCAAAACCCAGGCCATTACCTATTATAACAAATTGAATTGGATGTTCCTTACCTGAAATTTCATGAGCAATTAGCAAACAGAATTATCCACAAATGCATGTATGCCCTATTATCCTTGTAGCGATTTCAGCAGCCACAACGTCACAAGCTTGCAGTTTGCTATCTAGCAGCTCTAGCAGTCTCCAAACCACAGCTTTTTCTTCTTTCTTTTTTTTAACATGAAGTTCATGGCAGCCACTGTTTTACCACCTGCACACTGGGGGAGAAAAAAAGCAAGGGGGAGAGGATCAATATATACAGTATGTTTATATTCAGCAAGAGCATGTTACAGAGTGATATGTGTGTTTGCATTGTCTGTGAAAGGATCCTTAGTGGCACTGCAGCTGGAAAAATAATGGAAGATCAGGGGACTGTCTTCAGTGACAAACTTTCATCTGGTAAGTTACAATTATATTGTAGGAAATGATACCTTAGACCACAACTAATTTGTGAATCCCAGGAAAGGCAGATCACTGATTCTTCATCAGGGCTGCAGAACCCGATCTATAAAAATTTGGGCCTCAGCGGGAGGTTGTGTGTAAGTGTGATTTGCATTTCAATTCTTAGTCCACCACAACCTTTAAATCTTCCTGCAGCACTATCACAATGGAAATTTCTGTTCTCAGTGTGCTCAAAATACGTATTAAAAAATAAAAAATCCTGGTACAATGGAAGTCAGTTGTTAATGGGAAAGAATGTGGCATTTATGCTCAAATTGTTTCACAAAACACCATTACATCAGAGTCTTTCATCATTTTATGGGGGATCGAGTCCCCTGACACCATCTTTGGGGACTTCATGTGGTGCTTGTCACTATCATTCCACTTCCACAAACACCACAGCCCTTTCAATTTGTATCTGCCCAGAACCCAGAATATGTTACATTATTTAGTTTTTGTAAGAAGCTTTTCTGTATGAAGAATTCACAACAAATAAAAGCCATTTCCCTGAAAAAAACGAGCTTGTGAGTGACGGTTAAGGGAATTTCGGGCAGGACCCCTTTACAGGAGATGGCAGCAGCTCTGCCATCCTTCCCGCTGACTGATGGCACAGGTCCAACTGATCCCACATAGAGCAGCCACCAGCACTGGCAACGATGGCACGACACTCACATATTTCCCCAAAAAACTTTATGGGTCAGACTACGAACCCTGTATTCATGCTGGAGATGAGTTATTCATAGTAACAGGAGGGCTTCCCAGTGCCACCACTGCATCAGGGAGACAAGTTTGCAGAGAGAGGTAGAAAAAATCTACTCCTAACTCCTTTAGCCAAGGAAATGTTCCACATCAAATGCTCACAGCCTCTTAACCCAGTGTCAACAAAGACAGGTCTTCGTGCCCTTCCTGTGTGTTTGTGAAGCCAAGTGAGCCAAACTCTTTGAGAGGAAGCCAGTGCGCAGAGCCGTCCACAGGCCATAGAAGATGATTATTAATGTTCTGGCAGAGCTCAGATGCATGTCCTTGCTGCATATGGAGCCAGGTTTTGTTCTGAAGAGCTTCATACGACTATGAATTCAAATTTACATTTATTTTGGCAATTTGATACGCATTTTCCTATGTGTAGAATTTTACTGCCACTTACTCAGATACGGCGAAACTCAGCAACCCTTTCCAGGGACACGTTCTCCAGCTGATTGAATTTCCAGGCTCCAAACCTCAAAGCCCAAGTAGAGGGTGCAGGAGTTTGTCTACCAGCAATAGGAGAACATCAAACATATCCCAAATGTGCTTCCAAGTTTCTTTCTGCTTTTGCTGTTACTGGAGTTGATAGGAGCTTTCTATTGACTTCAGCAGATACAGGCTTAATGAAGGACATTTTTTCTACCCATCTCATAAAGGCACTGTCATTCCCACGCTCTAATTTGCCATGTTGGGACCCAGCGATTTCTTTTATTGCATAGTGATACATGCTGGCATTTGCAAGATTGCAGCACTTTCACTGTGAACTTCATACAAGCTGCTCCCCTATGACAAATGGAAAGCAAATCTCCACGCTGAAGGTTACGGCTCTTCTTGAAACGCACTCAGTGAAGTGTGTTGTTCCATAAGGAAGAGGCCAAGCTTTGGAAAAGTTACTCCCGTATTTGAGTACCTGTATTCAGAGACATTTATGGGGGGCTGATTCTACAATATAACAAGACACTCTCTCTGAGGTTTCTGACCTGGGACATCCCAAACAATCACTTACTTTTCAAAATGCTTGCTTTCACTGCACTGAGCCTCTGAGAGCCCAATCAGAATATTTCAGACTGAAGAAGCAGCCTGGACCTGAACTTCCTGCTAAAAAGAAATAAATAAAAATCCTCATACAAATGCAGGATAAATAATTTTCCTTTCTTTAAGGACACTTCCTTGTTAAGAGCACAGAAAGCAGTCAGAAGTACAGATCTTACCAACTGCTCTTCAGCTTAACATCTCTGGCATTCAAAACATACAACTTCTGTGTTTGTACTACATTTCCCTAACAGCTTACATCGAGGCCAAACAGACAGCATTCTGTGAAGGTCTTCTAAAATAAGCTTATTTAAAAGAGCAAGGTCAATGCCCAACATATGTCGGATTCTGTGAGTAGAAATCAAAGAGTTAGGAGCAAATGGAATATGTCAGAACTCAGTGGTTTTCCATGCCAGGCTCTTTTACCAAGTTCACATTTCTGCTGCCAAAAACAGTAACAATCCCATCATATGGACTTCAGCTTTGGAAAAGTGTCTAAAAAAACCCCCAGTGTCAGTGCATAGGCTACTTAGCTCAATAAATAAAACTAACAGATAGATAAATGTGTTTATCTGGACATGCTATTTATTGTCTCTATAACTGTATTTTTCTTTTAATGGGACACATGCCGATTCCATGCTTCAGCCGTAGGCTTTATTAAAATCAGATTAAAAGCATTAGTAATGTAGTTAATTCCATTTATAATATGCCCATCAAGAGAAAAGAGAACATTAAAATAGAAAAATATATGTAAGCGGGATTTAAGAATTTTTAAAAAAACATTCTGCTCCATTTTGATCTTTGTAAAAAAGGGCATTTTTTTAAATAAAAAAGGAAAACTTTTTCCTCTCTTCAGATAAAGTAACTCTGCCTGGTCTTTTAAACCATATCTTGCAGACTGATATTTGTGATTTCAATTAAAATATGCTATTGTCACTTTAGCCTCCCTCTTTGGTATTTTAAATTGATCCTAATGGCTTTGCCTTAAGTGATTTGCGTCCCATAGTGAATCCCTGTCACTTACAGCACCTCCCACTATTGCCCTCCCGAATAATCACTACCAGATAATCACTTCTTCCCCCTTCTCCCAACGTTATTGCTCGCTTCCCCTCTGACTCTGCATGCTGGTACAGTCTGCAAAGTATTTGCTCTTTAACATCTTTAACATATGGCTTGTTGCTCTGGCGCTCAATAGTCAGGGATTTAAAAGAAGGATAAAAGCTGCATGAAAAAGGCCAAACCGATGGCTCTACAGGTAGGCTTGTATCTCTCCGTGGCCTATTTTCCAGGCTGCAAACTGGAGAGCGAGGAAAGGAAGAGCAAGAGAGAAAGAGTGGGTTGTGATTAAAATCCCTCCAGCACCATACTCACGGTTTAGGGCCTGGCAGGTGCTTAGGCAGCCCAGGTCCACTTGCCGCTTCCTGCTTTCTAACACAGCCCTGCGAGATGGAGACCGTCTGAGGTGATCCTGTTTAGGAATGCAAAAATTTCCATTGGAGACTTTCCACTGAAAAGATGCCATCAGCAGAGCCCCTGAAAGGCTTTGGCTGAAAGCTAACACCCGAGCCGCCCTCTGCCCCGTGTACCGTCCTTCAGCATTGCAACCCTCACTCACCCTGGTACGCACATGAGGATGCAGGGGGAACCACAAGCTTTCTCCTTCTGAGAGGGGGATCCTTTCTCCTTTGCCTTTCATGGATCTCATTATTAATTGAAGAATCATTTAGTTTGCGTAATTGTCCTCTGCCATACATAATTCCAACCTTTCTCTTTAAATTGGCTTATTAAACTAAATACAGTCTTTTGTTTTTGTGACTCCATCTATCAAAGCTTCTAGATGGACGGTCAGTATGACGTGAAGAAAAAAACAAACTAATAATATTAGGAAGCATCTCTTTATGTACATTTATGAGATCTACCACCAGGTGACTCCATTCTAAAATATCCATATTTTCATAAAACAAAATGCTTTCTTTCCTACACCCTGAACATCATCATAATGCCCCCCTCCACAGGATTTAGCACTCTGAAAAATAAATAAATAGCACTCTTACTTAAGATATGAACTATTTCTTTTTGAATAGCACGTGAAATTGTATAGAGAGATTCAGGGATTTCCAGAACAGCCTGATCTGTTCCTGTCCAATCAGACCTGATTCATTCAAATCAAACTGCAAACCTCAGTTTTATTTTGCTTTAAAAACTCAAGATCAACAACAAATCAGCAGTATGTAGATATCACAGAGGCAGTTAACACAGAAAGCCTACAGACATGGAGTCTCATAGAGTCAAATGGATATTATTAAACATTAGGAGTGATTTATTAATATTTTATATATTCAAATATATACAGAGCAGATAGGACCAGTTAGAGGGATGCTCTTGACAGGGGACTTTATTAAACTTATGCCTAAGAACAGGAGATCCAGCTCAGGTGTCAAAGGGTGTTTCTTCAAAATAGAAAAATTATTAACAAATAATAGGGTTACACGGGAGGGTTTGTAACACAGAACTGCACTAAACCATGCAATGATTTACACAGATAATCGAAGTGTTCGTGCAATACCGAGCACAGCAGAATAAATAAAATAAGATAAACCAAAATAAAACGATCTCGCAAATGCAAGATTGCAAATGCAAAACAGGTAGCCGTGCAAGAAGTATTTCAGAGATTTACTGAGCCATTATTTCTGTGGAATGTGTACTCAGATGGGCTCTCAGACCTGACCAGTTTAATCCACATCAGACCACGAAGACACAGGGTCAGGAGGCTGAACGTGGATTTGGGCACTTGGCACAGCTGTTTTCCTTAGGTGCAATACACTTGTCACTAGTGGTGGCACTTTGCATTTGCTATATGGCAGCATATGTGCTTGCCACATTTGGGACCCATTATATCTCTTTACCCTCCAGCCACTTCCCTTCCCTTCTTGTTAGCTGCATGTCCATATATTCTTCCATACTCTTTCGCTACATTGCAATGCCAGCTCTTTGCCCTCTCTGCTTGCTCTGCCGACTCGACATACTGCCTGTACTCTTTACAAGCTTCCCATATTACAACCATCTGTAGATGGGGACAGAATTTTTCTATATATTACTGAATTTATATATATATATGCATGTGTGTGTATATATATATACACACACAGAGACATGCCCTATAAGAAATCATATCTATTCCATCACTGAAATACCTCTTCAGAAATATTTTTGCTACCAGGGAGAGCACACACAGACTAAGAAAAGTTGAAGAATAGCCAAGTAAATCTTTCAAAGCATAGTGTAAACCCAAACTAGAAGCTAAGGTGAAAGAAAGGGAGGGGATGGACTATATGCTCACATTTCAGCCTCTGCAATTAAAACCACAGTTACTGCAACAGCACAGACCAATTACTATATGTTGATATATTGGCTTGCAGATAAAACAGTATCTGACTGCATGTCCAAAAGAGGTAGTTAAATGTTTCCGCTTGCTTTGTACACACAGTTGCACAGGCAGGACTGACTGCAGGACTCATTTTTGCTCAGTGTTGGGTCACTGCATACGACAACAACAGTTAAGAAGAAATTTGGTTGACGTCTCATTTTGAGGGGCTGTACTGCCAGCCTCCTAACTCCAAATACACAATGTTTTCTACCAGGATGCTGGGATGCTGCTTCAGAGGAAAAAGTCTCTGGTCTGGAGAGATGAACTTGCCCAGGCAAGTTCCCAGCTAAGCAGTGCCAGAGCCCAGGAGAGGTTTCTCCAGCTTTCCGCACATGTGGGTGTGCAGCCAATAAAGGAACATGAGCTTCAGATAAAAGAGCTTTGCACTCTTTTAAAGAAGAACATTAAAAATGTAGCAGCCTCTCATTCACATTTTCGCAACTATACCTATGTCCTTCATGACCATAAGGCCAGATCTCCTCCTTGTCTCCCTTGAAACCAGAACAACCCAGGGTTTGGGAGCTTCACACCTGGATGCACAGATGTGAGCCAGTCCTGTGGAAAGGCCCCCTGGGAAATGCAGATCCATGTTCAGCTTTTTCTTTCCACAAATATGAGCAAGCTTAAAATAAAAATTTCAGTTCATAATAAACCTCCAACCTCCAAACTTTAATTAAACAGGATATAAAAAACCTCCAAACTTACTCACCTTTGGTCTGCTGCTGTTTTCATTAAATTTATCTTCAAGTATTTTCTAAAATCTCATCCCAAGGAAGCAATCACAAAACCCATTAGAGTTATTTTTATACAATGGTGAGGATACCAAATTACCTTCCTGATGTAGCTCCTGTCTAGGTAAGCGACACAGCCAAACCTTGATCTGGATGTCCTATATGCCAGCCCTGCTGTTTTTAAATGCTATTCAAAGGCAGCAGTTGGGAAAATGATGTTACAGCCATGGCCTACGTGGGCTGTCATCTCAGGGAGCGTCGTTTCTCTCGGCAGCTGCTCTCAGCAGCTATATCCCTCACCTGACAATTGCCTCATTCAGCAACAGGTCAGGCCAGCAAAATCCCTCGCTTACTTTCAGTGATACTTACCTAAGTATCAGTGATGGAGTGCGAATCGCCCCTGGCTTTCTCTGCAGCCCCCATTACATTAATGAACAGCATTACATGCAAAATTGCTGCTGACAACTAAATCCTTTCGTAAGTCATGATGCTTTCGGACATGTCCCTCCATTCTCCCACCCTCCCTTACACACACACACAGGGAGAAGGCTTAGGAAGAAGGCCAAAAAATCAGGGAAATTCTGGTCTTCTCTTTGAGGTGACCGTTTGTGAATCGGCACGGGAAGTAAGTTTGCTCACTTTTGGATGAACAGTTTTGAAGTAGTTGACTGGAGAGAGAGAGACCATCTGCAGATCAACAAGAGACAGGTTTTTCACTGGTACCTATTGCTGCAGAGGGGGAGATCGCCTTACCCTCTAACACAAATGACACGAAGGAAAATTCATAGCTGGGGCAGGAGAGGTGAGAGACTGGAAAATGCCTGGCCGTTTTAATGTAAATAGTTACAATACGCACATACATTTCATGCCATCTCACTGCCCTTATGAATGTCAGGAATGTTAAGTAAGTAGGAGGCCCCTCTAAGTGCTGAGGTGTCCACAGCTTACAGCAACGCTCCCACAGAACAGCCCATGGGCCTGAGAAGCTTTTGTAAGCAACATGTGACGGCCTGTTTTAATTGTGGCCATCCTTGCAGAGCAGCCGATCGTCAGCGTTACAGTGGTGACAAGGTACCCGGCGGCTGTGCAGCTCCCACTCAAGCAGGAGTTAGGCGAGGACGCTGAGCTCTCCCCTCTGTGCTTTGCACGTGTGAAGCACGTCATGTTCCACCTTCCGAAGAGAAAGGTTCTGCATTCCGCATGAATTTTGTTCAGTAGCCCGCCAGCCATGTCATTAAGTAGCTCTTCAGAAACAAAACTTTGAAAACTCCTTGCTGAGAAGCCTGGTACTAAAGCTACAACCTGTAATCTGGGTTGAGGTTTTATCAGCCGTCAAGATCAGAAGGGAAAAAGCACTTGTAGTATTGAATGGCCAACTCAACTGCTTGGAGAAAGGAGTTGATTCAGGCTGCCAATATTGGCTCTTACACAGATAATAAACTAGACTGGCCTTTCTCCTGACATCACACTTCAATCAAAAACTTTCTCGCAAAATGTCACTTTCAAAGTTGCAGCTTTAAAAAAAAAAATGTCTTTATAAAAAATTCATGGCCACAATGATCTGATAATGCAGCTTTCTGATACCAGCAGATGTTTTGTCTAACATGTTCCCTGAAGCTGTACTCTGTGCCTTCATATCTTTCATTTCCAGTTGCTATCTGCTGACTGTGGGATGTCATGTACGTACCCTATAGCGATGCGC
Source organism: Fulmarus glacialis (assembly GCF_000690835.1). NCBI lineage: Eukaryota > Metazoa > Chordata > Aves > Procellariiformes > Procellariidae > Fulmarus > Fulmarus glacialis. The sequence continues at coordinate 39,591 of NW_009188806.1, forward strand.
AGCAATTCGCATCTAACACCGCCGTGCGTAATGAGCTTCACAAGATGCTTGTCGCAATAACTCCGCACTTCCCCAACCATATGGAACACAACACTCCAAAGCCCACAGACACTTTTTTTTATTACAGTTCAGATCCTTAAAACATAATCTGTGTGATGTCTAGTGAATGTACGTGAAGAGCTGCTGAAAACAAAGTTAACACTTGTTCACATCATCTGTTACAAATGTCCAATTTGGGACAATAAATTTCCTCGGAACCTGTTCTTTTGCTGACTCGTTGCTTTATCTTTTTTCTCTTTCTCTCACGTCGTTTTTTTTATGAACTATGCATATGTATTAAATGGGATTTGTTGTCCCTAGATACCAATTTGCATAAAGTGCAAGCCATCATTGGTTGGAGAGAAGCAAATTACTTCTCCAGCAAGATCACACTTCTTTTTTTTTCTTTTTCTTTTTTTTTTTTAATTTTAACAAACCGCAGGCAGAGGCTGTTAACAGCACTTAGCCAGATATGCAAAGTATCACTTTTCTCAAAAGCAGCTTGATCAATGAGCAAAAAAAAAAAGAAGAAAGGGAAGGTATTATTCAGTGAAGTACAATGCAGAAATGACCCAAGACTGAAGAAGCTAACCCAGCTATTCACCTGTAACTTGAGCTGCCCGATTCCCAGTAAAACACAATTCAAGTATGGCTTGGCACTCAGGACACAAAGCAAAACACCTCGACTGAGCAGAGCCTCCCAGAATCACCATCCCCTTTTCCAAGTGTCCTTAGAGCATTTCCAGAAGTCCCAAACGTGCTTGTTACTTTTGCATGTTGCTCAGCTCCCTCACATAAGCCTTGCTTGCTCATTCATGTCCCCACACATTTACTCAGGTTCGGCACCTTCTGAAGGACTGTGAAAATACTGGCTTGAAATATCTTTACAAGTGCAGGGAGGCTCTCCTCTGCCCTCCCCTGATTTTACTGGCTCCTTGGCACCAGAGGTGCTCCGCAGGACGGCAGCTGCCATCCTAGCAGGCTTTGGACAATTACAATCTCCCTTTTTTCCTTATGCTCCTCATTGTGCACACCTGTGACATGTTGGCAAGAGCCTCGACTATAACAACGTGACAGATTCCCAGGTTCAGAGCTAGCTCTGTATAAGCCCTCTACTTTTGGGGAGGAGGAGAGACAGAGGAGGGAAAAACTACAGTGAGGGGATTTTACAAATACTTCAAGAAACAGACTATCTAAGCAAGCCTGTGATGCACAGGATGATGTACAAACTCACCAGCCCGCTGCTAAAAGGATCTGCAAGCCATGAGCCAGGCTCCGTTAAAAAGTGTGGGATATTAAATTCACTAAAGGGAACAAATTAGCAAGGACGCTGAGCTGCAAAGTTTCCAACTAGTTCTGAACTTCTCAAGAATTTAGTGCTGGGACATTGCTGGGGCTGTGGGGAAAAAGGGTCCTCTGTTGAGCTCTCTAAAAACGACTGCAGGATTTGTCTCTCACTAAATGTTCACTCAGAATTTAATCCCAAATCCATCAACATCATGTGCTTGGATTATTCCACCTCTGAATCTAATGGACAGATGATACCCTCTTAAGAATAGTTCCTGAGATCACACAGAACATTAGTAATTGACTGCAGACATAGGACAATTAATCTGGGCAACAGTGATGACTAGATGTTGCGGTGCCTTTCAGGGAGTTGTGGGTGCCAAAAGAACAAGCTAGGACCCAGGGTGTGTAAATTCTCAAGAGAGAGTCTGTATTTCCTTGTTACCTTTAGCGTCTATCCAAAGATACACAAATACCCACAGATTTTATGCTGTGTGATGATTTGAAGGTGGAAAAAATAGTTTCCGTCTGCAGAAATATTGGCAACTTCTTGCGGCTTTTGCAAAAAGGCAAAAATCCCACAATTTCACACATCTCTATTATTAACATATGCTGCTTTGTTTCCGTATTTATATTTGTCACGTTTAAAAGGAATAAAATAGAATTTAAAAGAAGACCCTCATTCCCAAATGATCACAAAAGCACAAAGAAGTCATGCAAAGATTATGAGAAAAACTCACTGGAGGGAATTAAGTGCCAGCTTTGCAAATGGGGCTTTTTTGTAGCCAAGAGCACTGACACTGTTAACCAACAGAATCACTGTGGGACCAGGTGAAACCACGCTTGGGACACTTACCCTCAGACGGAGAGAAGCAGACGGACCTTGTCTCTCTAAATTTGCTGTCCTAAAAGGCAAGAAGGATCAACAACTTCCTCTCTCAGGCTTCTCTCGCTTGAAAACCCTGGCACGCTCAACTGGCAGTTCAAAAAGGCAGTGTCTAGGTACCTCTGTACAGGTGCATCTGCAGCCTGATTCCTCTGGAGACAGACGTAGCCGAAGAAATATATTGCTAAAGCTTAGCCGAACGCAGCACATGAGACCCAACTGTACAGTAGGCACTAGATAACATGCAATCATGGCCTCCTACTGCAGCAAATTCTACACAAACCCAGGCCTTTGAAAGAGAAGTAGTAGAAAAAAAAAGTGTTTTTCTCATTCCTTATCTGCGCCTACTCCATTTTACCTAAGGCTGGCTATTAGCTCAGCTGGTGATGTCACTTACTTCACTGGAACCTGTTATCATGAAAGATTTCTCACCGGATTTTCTATTTTGTTAGCTTTGCGATTTGTGCAATGTTATATTTCATTCCATTAGATAAAGGGTTAAGTAATTCACGTTTTACCCATATAGACTAAGTTATACTCCCTGTGGGTTGCTGGCTTCCTATTGGCTAGAACAATGACCTTGGAAACAGACAAAAATGATGCATTGTTGCAATAAATATTATAGCTTGCACCTGTTTCTAATTAAGTCTGCCAAACAATTTCAGAGATACTGAAAAGAGAAATGTGTTGGCTTCTAATTGGGTGTTCTTTGCTGTTTGATCTGGATTATTCAGCCCCCCACATGACCTCGCCTTCTTGGTTCTTGTTTTTCTTTTTCTTTTCGGACTTGTGGGAAGTGCTAGATTGAAAGAAGTCTTCTCAAAGAGGAACATCTCTGCCTAAAATCAGTTGTAAGTAAAACCTGAAAATTGATGGATTTACACCAAAGCTCAAAGCAGTTTATGGCAGGATACCTCAGAAATCTCCAACATGACTCTTAGGTTTCATAGGTCTGTTGTGGTCCTTCACCTCCTCCTCCTCTCTTCTCTCTTTTAAACTTCAGAGCTTAAAAAAAGCTCTAGCTATTAGCAATCAGGATCAGGCTGACTGGGAAGCTGAAGGTTTTTGCAACTGGACTTCAACATGTCGGGGAAATAGTTCAGGAAGGATTTTCCTGCTAACACTCACTCACTTACAGAAATGTAAACAGAGCAGCGGTCACCTTCGTATTTCAGAGTTAACAATACCTTGGGAAGATTCTGGCAGTTGTTGCCTATCAGAGCAATTGCTTTAGGGCAGGTATAGATGCAGGAAGAGAACACTGAAGGCTTCACAGACAGGTCATGGTTTGCAGGTCAGCATCATGTTTTTCACTCACTATATTGATTCTCAAGTTGATCTCCCACTGAAAGTGCTTCTTGGTGAAATGAGTGTTTTGTTTCTTGCACATCTACCTACCCAAGCCGTGCACAGTTTGCATAGATTTAACGCCTGCTCAGTGATCTAGCTCTATGGACAAATACAAATATATGTGGCAAATGTTGACAATGTTTTCCTTAACGTAATAAGTAAAGAAATAAGGAATTACTATTATCTCCATTTTCTAAATGGGGACTGGAAGCCACAGCTGAGCCAACACTTTTGGCTGTCAATGACAGAAGCAGTCCAGTCCCTTCGGTCCCTATGGAGTCCCTTTTCTCACGCTGGGATAAGCATTTGTGCATCTATATTTTGGAACTGATTGAGGAACTTATCCAGCTGAAAACTAATCCAGGGAGAAAAAAAAAAAGAGTTTTTATTTCAGCCACATCAACTTCCTGATTTTGGTTTGCACACAGCCTGGCAGAACTGAACAGCTAGGACAGAGGGAGCACAAGGCACTATTTTTGGATGGAATTACATGAAATCACAGAAGAAACACGTAGTGACATCAAGAAGACAATGTAGGTCTCCAGAATCCACAGATGCCTTTCTCTGTTGTTAATGTCATCAACCTCACAACCTAGCAAAGATTTGCTAGTTGTGTACCAATCCCCTGAGCCTCCCAAAGTTTCTCACGTGTAGACAATGTATCTCAGAAGTATCATGTTTGGTAGAATTAAATGACCCTCTGCTCTGTTAAAAATTAATTATTTGGGGGTGGAGGATGCAAAGGGATTATTTTTGTAGCCATACAAAAGAAGGTAGGATCAGACAGGTTAAAAATAAGCCTAGACACAAAGAAGATATGGTAATGGAAGAGAATAGCTTAGCCTGTGCGGTGTGATGAAGCCCTGCATCAGTATTATGGCAAGAGTTTTGTTTAGGAGGAGAGACAGAACTACAGAGATATTTCGCAGGGTTAGCACATCTTCCTCTGTGTGATGCACTCTCTCTTTTCCACTTTTCCCTCGATGGCAGGTAATAAAATGCCTGCTGGTACCCCCCATGACTGGAGGTACCCAGAGTGGTTCAGCCCATCGTGAGTGCTGTGCCAATCATTTAACAATTCCCACAGCTGCCTTTGTGAGAAGCCTCTCTCTTAAGCCTCTGGTTTAAGAATTTAGAGTAATCATGTAAAAATGATACCCCTGTGCTCTATGATCCGCTGAATCTCACTAATGCCAGATCCCAGAAGAGGGCTTATTAATGAAAAGATGCAATGCCTCTCTCTCTGCTCATGTTTCACATGAATATCTCTCATGGATTCGGCAGTAAACCTTACTGCTGATAAAGTAAGTATAATGAACCTCCGTGCTCCATGAGAATGAAATCTCAGGCTGATGAAGTAGTTACCTGCTCTACTTTCCAGCACAATGGCAGGCTTGAGAGGTACAAGGAGAAGTACTCTGCTGCTATGGGAATAGCAGTGCTCCATCACAACCTCCTAAATTTTGGGTCTGATTTGCTAGCGATGCCTTTGGCTGTGTGAAAAGATCAAGAATTTGGAAGGGAGCAGTTTGTAATTAGCCGAGAGAAATGAAATTATGCTTTATTGTAAATCACTGAGTCAACAGAAGAAAGGAGTTTTTTAAAGGGACAGGAACACTTGAGGCTACTCTGTGTCCTTTCAACATTACACAGCAGTCAAAACCCCAGTCAACTCTTGCCAGTTGGCTAGCTTCTCAAGAAAGGACAAGCACCAAGTGTTTCGCAAACAGCAGGATCCTGCTACTTCCAGGCCCTGACATCTAACCGATTTTCAAGAAGGCACTGAAAATACTTTCAAGTACTGCCTCTGTCCTGAAGCTCCTTTGCTAATGGCAGCAGATTTTGCCATCAAGAGTTTCAAATTGTTACAAATCCTTTTGCTGTAGCTGTTTGAAAACAAACAAACAAACAAACAAAGAAAAACCCCACACTAACAAGGAGAAAGACTGATTCCATGTCTATCCATGGGAAAAGAAAGCAAGTGACTATCCAGAAAGCACCATGAGGCTAAGAAAAGGAACAGGTAAAACATTGTAGGCAGCAGTGCAATCAGTCTCTCTATTTATCTGAGGCCCTCTGAGATTTATGTTTTCCATTAAAAGGAACACATGCCTTATGAATTACCCCTAATCTTAGCATCAGTAGGATGGTATAGGACAAGCAACAACAGTCTGGAAGGTGTCACTCTGGAGTATCCTGAAAGGATCACAGAGACTAGCTTTAAGACCAACAACCAGACTGTATCTGCTCAGCGCATCTCTGATACCCAGATCATGACTCATCTTCACAGAGCCAGCCCCATGTAACCAAATCCAAACTTCTCAAACCTTTGTGAGGTGCAAATCTGAATATGGAAAATTATCACAGAGATCGCAGCGCTGAAGAGTGAATATAATCCCATCTCAAACACTGGTTATTATCCTCTGCAAGTCTATTCAACGATTTAAACAACCCATGAAAATGTTAGCATCATCCCTCACTTCAAGGGGATTCTCCGGTTAGAGGGAATTCAAACACCCTGAAACTCAGTGGAACCTTAAACCAGGGGCCGCATTTCATATTAGCAGCTTGGGTATAACTCCTGGTATTATCAATACCTAAATGCCCCCTGTGTTGTCTTTAGAGAGGAAGGCAGTCACACCACCTTCATATGTATGCTTTCTTCCCTTCGCTTTTACATTTCTTCAACACGCAAAATGTACTTAACTCACTGCTTATTGAATGAAGGATTAGTATTATTTTCCTTCCTCCAGTGAACTTTGTTTCACTTCATCCTGCATATATTTTGCTAGGCTGTGTTTTCCTGCCAGCACACCACTGTTCAGCAAACTACCATACTTAAGGCCAGCCAGCTAATACAGTGATACCTTTTTACTCACAAGGAGTGTTTCTGTAATCATGGTCGTGCTTGTGGTATGAATGACAGCTTACACCAAGAGCACAAAATGCACTTCCAGAAGCTTTGCCGAGCTGGGACAGAACTAAAGCAGCTTCAAACTGCCAAGACATTTGAAACATCTAAGGGAAGACACATTTTGAAATGTAGCCTGCTACCTAGCTACTCTGCTAGCATAAATGTTGACCAGGGACTGTGAAGGGAGCTGCTTCCCCATCCTCCCTTTACTGTGCTGCCGTATCCAATGTTGAGCTAGACTGGGAGCGCTTGGAAAAATGCCCTGCTTTGGGTCCTGTAAAAATTAGTAGAAAACAAATAGGTAACAAATTTTCAATGTCTCTGTATAAGGTTTACAATCTCTTTTTTAGTTATTAAGATGGGTTATGTGGCCCAGTAGGAAAGCAAGTAGAAAAGAAGGGTACCTTTACAACTCACTGTGCTCTTGGAAGACCAGATGGGAAGTTCCTGTTCACATCACTGCAGCAATGCAGACCTCTCCCGTGGAAGTATTGTCTTTTTCTTGTGGAATTATACCTCGAGTCCTGCTAGGTAGTTACTCTCTTTGTTCCTGTGAGCCAAGCTAGCTGCAAGATCATGCTATGCCATGCTTATAACCTCTCACTAAAAAGGAGGAGATTACAAAGGGGGCAAAATACCCTAGAGGGTTCCCCTTTATCAGAACCTTCCCTGTCAGTTTGCCTTCTCATTTCCTGAGCTCTTGTCTGATTATTAGTGTACTGACAGAATAAAAATAACCTCATATTCCTACATGAATCATAAATAAAACCCTTTTATTTCATCAAAGAGGTTGGCAGGTTTATAGTCCTTTGCAATGCATGCACGATGTGAATGACATACCTTTAATTTTGCTGACAAGCTTGTCGGGGTCCTAATGAAAAAGAGTGAAAAGTGGGTGACTTCTCTAAAGGTTTAGCAGTTGCTTTTTGGTGAGGATATATATTTCACCTTGCCACTGTAATCAAGGAGCCAACTGATCTTGGTAATGAACTCCTCAATTACAGTCCACTTCTGACTCTTCAAGAATGCCTAGGCAACAATACCACAGTGATTATTGCTGATATTACAGATTAAAGCAAACTGGGGAAAAAAAAGGAGGGGGAAAAGAAAAAAGAAAACCTGAGCAGTGTCATGAGCAGTGAAGCTAGAGCTTCAGGTATCAGGGTGCACCAGCAATGAACCAAAAAGAGTGATCGAACTCCAGACTTTGGACAACTAGATTTTGTATCGCTGTTCTATACCAGACAATAATAAAATCACTACTACTCAGCTGTATTTTGACATTATGTATTCCTCCCCACTTGTTCAACTAGCCAGTTTGCTTTTAGAAACCAATATCAAGTATGGTAGATGTTATCTTGGCACAGCCCCATAAAAAAGAAAAGGATAATGCAAAGTATTTCTTTTGGTGTCTCTGGCAAGCAAGTTTCCTGACAAAGGTTGCACAAAGAAAGAATAGTCCAGGAACACAGAAAACAGACACAGTACAATCAGAAAATCTTTCCTATTTCCAGTCTTTCATAGAGTGAAAAGTTTAATTGTTCGCAAAGAGGGAGGCAAACAGTTAAAGATAAATATTTTTAGCAGCAATGAAAGTGCTTTCCCCTTCTTCAATGCATGCTCTCTTATTTCTGCTTTCCTTTTATTGTCTCCTGGCTCATGTAAAAGCCAGAACACTGGCCCCTAAGTTTGCTTTCTGACCACAAACAAATTGTCAAAGCCACAAGCCTTTTCTCTTTCATAAAAGAAGTCCTGCTTTTTTGGAAATGTTCCAGGTCTCCACTAATAATTCGGAAAGAGATTAAGGGAATAGGACAGCTTTATTTGGTATCTTGGAGATTATCCTTTGTTTTGCTGGTGATTCCCTTCTTCAGCAATAACTCTCCAGAGAAAGTTTGGGATTTGGCAAGTTACCCCAGTCTGATGCTGTTCTTTTTTGTTTCTTTTTTTTGTTTTGGTGGAGGGTTTAGGGTGGGGCTGCTGAAAGAGAAAATGAGAGAGACACAGCTAAGGTCATCTGACTGGAGAAAGAAGCAGGGGTTGTGTGTGCAGGATTGTGTGTGCATGGGGAGATGGGGCAGAAAAAGGGAAAAAATCATGGACAGCAAATTCCAGATTGCTATCTTGTCAGGATTTTACAAGATTCCAGAGCTGCACGTTTAATTTTCATTACTTTCCATTTTCCTTTGATAAGCTCAGAAGCAGTATCTAATTTTATTAGGAGCTTTTCATCAAACGTGGATATCTTCCTTCCTCAAGGGATTCCCTAGCCACAAAAACATCAGGTTCTGTGAAACATTAGCTAATCCCAGTTAGAGTTACTTGACCCTATCAAGCTAAGAAATAAATTTTACTCTTCATGAGAGTCCTACTGTTTACACTCCAGACAAAATTCTTAGATCTCAAAGTTTTCAGAGGAAAAACATTTTTCATAATGCCAGAAAACTGGCCTTAAAGACCTGGGCCATACAAGCCTGAAACTGTTTCTTGTTTCAAATTAAATATGTTGACAGACTTCCTCTTGACTGCGGCTGACACCAGTGCCTGATTTTCTTGGCATAAAATCCAAATGGGTAACGGCAGGGGCCATTACTGGGCACACCCAGTCCCAAAGGGGAACCGGGTGGAGCCATTACTGGCAACATCCAGTCCTATACTCTACACATCACTACTTCTTGCCCTCGACCTTCCCCCATGTGGCTGCACACAGAGGGAGATTGGTAAGAATCAAAGCACTTCTCCCTGTTCAGTGCAGACAACATACACTTCAACAAAAGGCTCGAAGTTTGGTGAACCTCTTACAGCAAGTGTTTGCGTGGTGCATGACCACACAAGCCACCGTGGCATGGCCGGGCGAGCAAAGCAGGAGCAGGCAAGCAGGAAGCTGCTGCTAGCAGCCATCAACATGGCACATAGGAAATGCAGAAAATTTGGGGATGCATTCAGAGCTGATAGAGAGCAAAGCACATGCTCCAAACCGGAATCTTTCCAAAGCTGTTTTGCTCCACTCTAACACATTTAACAGTTAGAATCATCCCAGGCATATTAGCTTGGTACATTAAAAGTATACTGTGTCACACCATGTTTTAAAACATAGCATAGTTTATTTTAAAGGTGAAATGGAATGTGTTTTGTACTTACTTCGTGCCTTGCTCAGTCAGCATAACCCCAGCGGTTTGGAAAACAGGAGATCCGGCACTCCGGCTGTAGTGGTGTTAACTTGTTCAGCTGTTTACAATGAAAGGTCTTGCTAGAAAAAGTTAAGAAAAGACTTATATACTCCAAAATTATCAGTTTGTTATCACTATTAACAATACTTTATAGTACTTAACATGCTACTTTTCATCTTCAAAGCACTTTGCAAATGCTAATTAATCCTCACAATGTGCCTGTGGGGTAAGCAAATGCTGTTGCTCCCAGCAGCTGAGTCACAGGGTTAACTGACTTGCCCAAGTCTAGAGAGTCGGGATCAGCCCCTCCACTTCCTGCTGTCATGCTCAAAATACTTAAACACAGTGTTTCCCTTTCTCTTAGATGGGATGGTGGATGTGCACCACTTCTATACATGAGGTATTTTCTTAAAGTGCTGGCTTGAACTCATAACTGCAACTTCAGCTGCTTGAGGCTGCAGTTTTCTCCCTTCCCACATACTTCTGCATTGATGCAAGATGTGGACAATTACCACCTGATAATTTAAGGACTGGGTTCATGGAGGAGCTCCTAGCTGATTTCTAAAACTACTCCCCGAACTCTGCTTTGCAGTGGAGAATCAGGTATGTGTGCATAAAAGTGATCAGAGAGTCACAGCTTAAAGAAGAAGCAGACTTCTTTAAAGATTTAACAGGTCACCATCACTTGAGACATACTAAAATGAAGTGTTTCACTGAAAGCAGCCTGCATGTTAGTGTGGACTGATTAGCCTAATGTTTGGTTTTTTCACTTGTGGGTTTGGGTTTGTTTTGTTTTCAAACAACTTGCAATACTTTAAGTGCTAACAAACTAACGAAGGTTTAGGGGAAAGAAGGACAGGCCCATGATGTGGTTTTATTTGTCCATGCTTCTTTGAGTTGGTAAATCACACTGCATTGCTTTATTGAGTGTCCCTTTAGGAGTATATTGGAAAAAATTCTATCTGCCACAATTAATACAGTGCCTAGTGCATCACGCAGCACAACGCTGGCGTCGAAACTCAGCATTCTCTGGGAGTCCTTTGGTCCCACGCTGGATGCCAGAAAGGATAGTAGCTGTGACATGTGATACAGCTGCTGATAAATGATGGTGATAATGCAGAACAAAAAGGCTAATGAGTTCTCCCCAACACCACACTACTTTCATGAAATGAATGTGGTGATGACCCTATTCTCTACTTTTTTTTTTTTTTTTTTTTTGGCTAGTGAGTTACTTATCCCTTTACCTGCATGTTAGTTTTATCTTCTCTGTATAATGCTATGGAAAGACAGTCAAAATTAATGTCAGCAGCTCCCTTCACTTTTAAACTGTAAAAGAGCCTTTGAAGGTAGAGTAAACCAAAGAGGCCAGTAACTAATTATAACCCATTGTGCTGGACTTTGAGGAATAATGAATAGAAGCTATTCCCCGTGCGCTTACCAGAGTGCTTTGCAGAGACAGTGGTGCCTTTGTGGGAGAGGGAGATCCCTTCACTAGACCAGACAGAGAAGAAATGGAATTGTTAATGTATGTAAGAGGCAGGAGGATTTCTATGGTACTATTTCATTGCAGAGGCAGAAGGTAGCAGAGCCAATCATGAAAAGCGTAAAGGTGTGAAGGCACAAAGATGGAGAGTTGATTAAAAGCACCATGGGGAGCATGAGCGAACAAATCAATGGTAATGATAGAATTATGCCTGAGCGGAACCCAATAGTCTACTGGCGACTTGGCGCTGGGGATTAAATGTTGCGAGGAGCAGAGCCGAGCCCTTGTCCAGCCTGTCGGCACTCGGAGATAGGCTGATTGATGGGACGGGTTATGCTACAAAACTGGGTGAGGTCTCTTGAGGAAAGACCAAGCTCAACATAAGCACCTCTACACCCTAGTGAGATGTGACAGCTGAATCCTGCCTGACTGGGAGCTGGGGTGGAGGAGCAGCAGCGTTGAGAGAGATTGTCAACGGTTGTCACGCCTGGGGGAGCGGGACAGGCCTCATCTGGGGAAGCAGGAGCATGAAGGAAGAAAAGGTAAAAGATGAGAGGAGGGGCCTGAGGGTGCTTGGTGAGGTTAGAGGTAGCACCTGGCAGGGAGGCAGGAGAGCCGAGCTGCAGAGGCTCAGAGCGGTGGGGGAGAGATGAGTGGCGGCAGCACTCGTGGCCATGTGGGGCAGCAAGGCAGGGGCTTGGAGGAGCAGGCGGGAGCCGCGGGAACACAGATCAGAGCTGGCTGCGAAGGCGCTGAGAGAAAGGCCTGGAGCAGCCTGGAGGGAGGGAAGAGAGGATTGGAGCAGCCGGTAAGATCAATGCGGGACCAGCTCTCGCTGGGGCAGCAGTGGCTTAGGGCTGCCAGCGCTCACTACCGCTTGCTGAGCTTGCCCTGTGCTTACAGCCACCGCCACATTAACCATGTTAGTGTCAAAAGTACAAAGAAGCTACCTTAATAGTAATACCTCTATGAGCAGTCTTACACAAATACAGTCTTAGTTCCCTTCTCCTTTACTATTTTAGGGATTCCTTTGCTGGTATGAGGCATACATCTTTACGTATGTATATTTCCCCGATGCCCCATCACTATGGCACCAGGACCACAGACGGCTACAGAAACGCACCGAGAGCACAGCTGGCACAGCCCCTAGCTGGTCATTGCTGTGGATCACTGCGGTAAAGAAGCGCAAGGCAAGAAGACGCTTTGTGTCGCTATGTGAAAAGGCACTTTGCAGAAATGCCTGCATCCAGCATCCAGGCTGCTCCCAAGACTCAGCAATCTCACCTCCCATATAGCAATTTGGACTCTAATCTTATCTGCTTTTGTGGTTAGTGACATCGGAAGGAAGGGCCTGCAGCCATTTTGCCTGCCCCAAGTTGGTCAATACAGTGTTGCCGCAAGGGCAATTGTGATGGATGGAGGGATGAGTAAATAGATGGTGCCTGTCAGGATAGACAGGGAATGCTGAGGTGTATCCATAAGGGATAAAATCATGAGTATGACTGTGCCATGACACTAAGCAACCCGGAGATTTTCTCTCTGATGGCATTAGCCACATTGTCCCAGAGCCAACGGTAAAGGCAGCACTGCCCATACAAGGAATGCAAGGGGACAGTTTGACCTCAGGCCTCGCCTGACAGGCAATCCTCCCATGCCACAGTGCCAGAGCCAGACCTTTAGCAAATACAGCGAGGCCATACCTGGCCTTTTGGCATGAACTCATGGTGCAATAATTGAAAGCTAAACATTTTCAAAATCAAATATTTGCCGAGTGGTGAAACAGGCCGCTGCAGCCAGAGGGAAGCTATTCCTAGGTAGCCTCAGTCAGTTCAGATCCTCCATGCAGCTGGGACCACTGCGGTGGCCTCAGTTAAGAGACCTTCAGAGTGGTGCAGTCCACTTGTGCTCTCAGCAGTTAGGGCAGCTGGGTAGGACAGAGCAAGTTTTAGTCATCCAGAGCCCTGATCTCCAGAAATAAAATTCTCGAAACGAAAAGATAAAGATTCACAAGTAGAATATGCAGATTCTTTCCAAATGGTCTTAATGAAGATGACTTAAATATGGACATGTAAAATATCCCGTATGTTAGCTTCCTACAGTCAGGTATGTATCTCTTATACAGGGTCAAGCCTGAGCACAAACTAATAAACCACTTATCAAGAGAGGAGCTCAATATCGGAAAGCGAGAATGTGGCATTTGGCCGCATCTTTGCTCTTTCCCAGTAGCAGCGGGTAAAAAGTCTGAAAGGAAAGCGTAAGGCTCAGAACTGGGCTTGAGCGTGTGTCCCTGGATGGGCCCATTCTCCAGATATGTTTTTTTCACTCCTGAAAGCAGCAAGCATCAGAAATTGGAGAGCGAGATCTAGACACGGCACAAATATTAAATGTAAATAGAACACATTCCAGTACAGACCCTTCACTGAAACAAGCCCTAGAGCAAAGCTATCTCTTCCTGTTGATGACAATGCAAAGGACTTCAGCATAATAGTATTTACTCAGTTAAATGAGAGCTGTAATGCGCTTCAGCCTTAGAAACAAAACTTGAACTATTTAAGTGTACCATTTTCAAACCTGAGGATTTATTTGCATGTGGCTGTTGACTTCAATGGGAGTCACTGCTGCAACCAAAGGCACTGCTTTGAAAGCCTTCTCAACAGGTGAAAAGGCTGTGTCACATATAATGGAAAATGATGCCCTTTTGCTTTAAGCTGAAGCAGAACCCAGAGCAAGGAAGTGCAGACTTAGTTTAGATACAAATAGAAGTAAAAATTTTAACTTTGCAGGTTTCAACTTTCCAGAGTCAAACTAGCCCTAGAAACACAGGGAGAATTTGATTTGGCTTCTTGCCCAGTCAAAAACTGTACGTTAGAGATATCCCAATCAAATTCCATGAGATTTACAGTTTAGCACTATCTAGGACTCAGGAGCTGAGCTTCAGACCCATCTGGCCATTGCTCAACTCAGTTGCCTTATGCAAATCACTTCACCATCTTTTACCTTACTTCCCTTCAGTAAATTGGGAATAAATATATTCATCCTCTTGGAGATCACTGGATGAGAATTAAGTATTATTAGTGAGTACACTCATACTAAATGGGTGATGCTAACGTGCTAAGTAACATGTCTTGTCACTTAGCATTTTTTTGCACATGAGGGTGCTGGGAAGTTTTAATAAGCACCTTGACTTTTGCCTTCATACTGATGAGAGTCACCCACTTGCTTAAAAAGTCTTTTGCTATTTATTTTTTAAAATATATGATTGAGTCTTTCAGCCTAGTCTTAAGCTTTTCAACACAGAAACAGAGTATGCACTTTTAGTTAAGCTCATAGGGTCACATTTGTTCCAACCTCGACTCTCCCCAACCTGAAAAACTAATCTTTCCCAGGATGAAGTTTTCTTTAAAAATATGATGTGGTAATCCTCTTTCTAATAAAGACTACACAACTCTCTTAGTCTTTGCCCACGTATGGAAGGCACTTGGAAAAAAACTTTGGTTTTGTACGTCCAGCAACTTTAGAAGACAGGAATCAGTAAACAGCGGGCTAATCATCCTGTCTCCATTGACAAGCAGTGAAGGAGTTAATTATCTGCTTCTTTTCACTAATTCTGTTGCAGAGCTCGGTTGTGCATATTAAATGTCCAAGTTACCAGATTCAAAGAAAAACTTGATCTCAATTTGGCTACATATTAAAAGTGCCATTCCCTGTTGTCCTACCTAGCGCTGTTAATTGCATACATTTAGCCCTCTATTGGAGAATAATTTAGCTTCAGATTGAAAAGAAATAGCCCTGGCCTTGGTTATTTTGGCATACAAGTCTCTACTATGACTCTGTTTTCTAAGCAGACATTAATGATTCTAAAACTAATATTCATTGTTTGAAGAGGCATAGCGGCCTTGGCATTTACTTAACCTTTTGTTTCATGTATGAGACTGAGTCAGCCTAAATCCTTTTCTTAATTAATATCTATTCTTTTTTTGTGTGTGTGTCCAACATTATTTATTAAACAATTTGCATGCAACAATTAGAGTTGAGAGATTAGAAAAAACCCACTGTATGAGCAAGCTCACTTAGTACAACAACAACCATGAAACTGGTCCTCCAGCTCAAACAAAGCTCTGAGCATGAATGAGACGGGAATAGGGAGCAAGTAAGGTCAGGTAAAAAAAAAATCGAAAACCAAGTCCCACCATTCACCTGTTAGCCCTAACATTAAGCTATTCTCTATTAAAAAAAAAAAGTTCTGGAGGGAAAAAGATACAAACCTATTGAA
>NW_009188806.1:55023-78805 GCF_000690835.1 Fulmarus glacialis
TAAAAGCATAAAACCCAGGGATTTGACACCTCTAGTGAATGTCAGTGATGTTAGTTATGGTTATGAATAAAGTGCAATCACTGAACCTGTTTGCTTATTGCTGTGGTAGAAAGAAATTATCATTTCATATTCCTGTAGTGTTTCACAGGACAGCACTGTCTGCTCCATATGAACTTCTCAACTGGACCTCACCTACTTTTTCCAGCATGTTTGTTTCTATATACTTCTTTGCACTTTTGTGATCACAACTACTTTGCACGTGCTGCTGAGTGTGCAACAAAAGACCCTTACGAATGTTCAGATCGACACGGAAAATGGCAAGGACACCTTTGGTACTGAAAATAAAAACATTTTGAGGTTGCATTACCAGTTGTATGACATTAACTACGAACCAGATTGCAGCTGGCTCACATATAAATACACACAGAAGTAGAGACTCGAGCATCTTTCCTCACCTATTCTTCCAGCCAGTAGCTACGTGTAAATCACAGATGCTTTGCTCAGTGGATTGACTGTCTGCAAGATGAGTGACTGAATCACCTTTTATATCTTACCAAGGTTGGATGACAAACCAGATCTACATGAAAAACTATAATGCTCTCCAGATTTCGAAGTCATAAGTAACATGGATGTGATAATATGAGCCATATCTTGCACCCATTAGAAGATCTACAGGAATAAGATTCATTCTAGGCATTGGCATCAGTGTCATCCTAAATCTTATATTAGCCAATGATCCTCAATTTCTAATGCTCTTAGGATCTCCTTTCTAAAAGGTTTTAGGAGCTTTCTGGGTACCATACAAAGCTCTTGACCCACACCTTTCCCATGAACCTACAGACAGTGAACCCTTCTACTTAGGTCCTAAGGGTCATATGCATGATTTGCTTCTTTGCAGGTGGGGAAGGCATGGTAAAGAAACAAAGTGGGACCATTGCTTAGAAACCTTCCTGAGAGCTGAACTGGACCACTGCCACTACCTCAGAGCTCATGGTCCCAAAAGAAATAGTCTAGCCCTAGGGATCTCCAGAAGTGTCATTTTCTTCAGAACTACCTTTTCCAATGTGGCACTACTTTAAATATTATTTCAGGCATATAGTAAAAAATGAACTTAGACAGCAGGTTTTGAAATCCAAATGCATGTCTATAAACCCAACATATTAATAAGTTAACAGTTTTCAATAAGACATCAACATTTGCATGCATCTTCCTACTTGTTATGTGCAGTACTACATTTTTTAATGTTTCTTGGATGCTAGCCAGAGAGTCTGGGTCCCTAGTTAGTTCATCTATTACTTTCTTGCCACAATAGATCTGGGCCTTGGCCAAGTACTGGACTCATACTGCATACAAAAACACAGAATTCTCTCCCTTATCTATTGATAATCTTCACTTCCCAGGGAAGGGGAAAAAATGTTACAAATTAAGATAAATAAGTAAATACATAAAAATCCAGCACTAACTGTAGTAGCAGTATTTTTAACATGTTTTAACACTATGTGTAATCAAAAGATTTCCTTATATATTTATACTGCCTTAGTCTCTCAAGAGTCTAATTCATGACTATTCACCTGAACAGGAGAGGAAGATCTCTTCTTTAAACCCCTCCTGGAGCTCCTCGGCTTTCCATAAGAGTGAGCAAAGTTACATGACCTGAAATAAAACAGGGGAAGAAGAGGCTTCAGTACCATCCTTCCTTTTTCAGTGTTTCTCAACCGATGGACTATGGAAGGGTTTAAAGAGGCCAGGAAGAGTTAGAGGCTGCCTCTGTTTTACATTTGACCTTGAAAATTTTTATCCGTTACTCAGGGCCTCTGGTGTCTTCAGAGGAAGACATGAACACAGAAGAGATACCTTTCTGAAGGAGTTTTGAAAACATTGTCCAGTGCAGCTCTGATGGCAGGGCAGTGAACGTTGCCTTTTATTGTGGGTTTAAGGTAGCAAACTAATACTTAAATTAACAAAGAACAAGAAAAAAGGAATGAACGACATAATGATCCTGGCTGTAGTTTTACAGCCACGTTAATCCGCCAGAAGTCTGAGCTGCCCTTGAAAGGGTCGGTCCTGCCTGCCCGCCCAGCGCTGATGGAACCATTTTTGCCCACTCAAAGATATGCATTTGGTCAGAGAATTAACAGGCTAAAACATCATCTGACATCTAAAACATCAAATGCCCCCCAATGCTGCTGAGCACACGGAAACACAACACTCCTCAGAGCAGGGCAGGCAGGCATGAGGAGGTAGGGATGGGACGGGAAGGGTGTGCCGTGCCCTTGGGTAACAGCCCCGTTCATGCTGACCACGCAACCACCACGAAACCTGAGCCAAGGACATGCGGGGCAAAGCCAAGAGCGGGGAGGGATGTGTCTCATCTTCACCTGGGCTGCAGCTAAAATCACAACCCAGTCCACATGGAATATTTTGCTGTCAGTGTAACACTAATCACAACAGTCCACTGGGTTGACTTGTAAAATTTTGCTAATAATATGAATGTAGCTGACAAATTAATAGAACACATGATTCCTGTACCTTCTGCTTGAGCTGTGTGAGTATTTTTTCTGCTTAATTTGCCCAAACAAAGCATCAGTGCCTTAATTTCAGTTATTTCAGAAATTAGATCCTCTTGAAGAATGAAAGGATGCTGTGTTTGAGAGGGGTAGCTTTTTTATGAAGACACGTAATTAATGGAAGCCATTAAAGATACTTGTAAAAATGATTCAGATTTTTATATATGATGACTAACTAACCTATTATTGCTCTTCTTGGTCAGAGATTAATGGGAATTTCTTAAAGGATAAAGAATTATTTAACAAGCTGCAGGATATGTATGGGCTTGGAATACACTCTGTGATAGTGTGAATAATAAGAAATGTGGCTGTTTATTTCCTTGACTAATGAACCAAAGCTAAATTCAGAGATAGCAAGATGTCAAAAAAACCCAAACCCAAACAAACAACAAAAACCTAACAAGGCAAGTGGATGTCTTTTACATGAATCTAAACATATACTTTAGTGAAAACTGCTACTGTTAAGAAATTCGAAAACCTGTGCTCTAACTCAAGGTGGTATAGGAACACACCAGCATGATCTCCGATATGACTGAGAAGCACCAAAGACTTTAAAGAAAGAGTTTAAAATCAAGTGATGCTAAATATTTAACAGCTCCTTGGGAGGGGAGAGAAAGAGAGAGAGACTGCAAGGGAGAGAGAACAAACCACTTTGCTGCTTCCAAGAGCTTCCCATGAAGAAATTTTCTTTACAAAGCAATGACAACGATGTGTTTGGTCAAAGATTTCTATGCAAGGAAATCTGACTTCTAAGACCACGAGTAAGAGAGTCACTTGATGACTCCCTTGATGATGGCACACATGGACAGCTTTCATTTTTCCAACTCTTTCAAATTATAAGGGACCTCAGAGTGTCTTGAAGCACCTTGTCCCCACTGGGTTGAAAAGCATGTGCAAAGAGTGAGTAGAGCATCTCTAGGCTGACATTGGCACTAAGGGAAGAGAGCAGATAACATTTCAGGAGAGAAGGAAACGGAAGGCCAACCAGTTTCTCAGGCAGCTGAAAACAGTGTTTGGTTCTTCTCACGACTGATTTGCCAAGTATTTTTTGCAATAACTGTTCTGAGCAACAAACTGCAATGATTCATATGCCCAGATGAAACAGCAATAGTTCCTTCTCTCTGGCTGAAACAAACTTACTCGAGCTCTTTTCCAAAACGGATCCCAACCAAGCTAGGTAGTAGCAGTGAGCCTTCTGCAGCTTGACACCAAATTATTTTAATATCCACTATATTTTCCCCCTCTCAGGGCTCATTGGTTTTTTTCCTTTAATTTTTTGAAGGCACACAAAGAATTGAATAACCTTTTCTCTGTGTACCTGGCTGCAGCCACATCACTGAAGGGGGTCCTTTCGACATTTTAAAGGACCTGAAGTGTATGACAACATGGCACTGCAGTCAAGAATCTCGCCAGGGAACAGAATAAGATGGTTTATTTTATTTTTAATATTTGAAAGATTTCAAAAAGCATTCAACTGGATTTCTCACTAAGAGGATGAGTGAAGAGAATCCTTTGTAACTAAGCTGGGAGGCCCAAGTCTTTTATCCATTGTTACACAGTTTTTCCCCAGGGCAGAGCTAGGAAGGCCTGCAAGCCCCAGAAGCTTAACAAGGCGAGTACACTGGGTGGGCTTTTCTGCCATTGCCTAAGCTCCTCCCGAGGTAGGAGCCGTCAGAGCAGAGCAGGTCCCGTGCTCCATTTCAGCCACCAACAGAGATTATTTGGGAAGATCCTAGCAGCAGCGGTGCTCTCAGGGAGGGGAATCTGACCCGCCTGCCTGCAAATGCGCACGCGCCTACACGCACACCCTCAGTACCCAGCCACCCATCCGTCTGCTTCCTTAATAAACCAGAAACAAAACCATTCCACAGAAGATTAGTAGCAAACTGGCACTTGGATTAATCACTGTGCATTGGACTTTGCCAAGCCGCCTTTTCCTGTCGGCTTTTTCAAAACATTATACATGACTGGTTAGCCGAAGATATGTTATCTCTTTCAGGATAGATTGTGTGAAAGGAGGAAACTAGTGTAACTGTACTGCTAACACCTTTTTTTTGCCTTTTGAACTTTCTACATTTTTATGTGAAATCCCTACAACCTTGATGCAAATGAATTGGGTTTTGATCAAATGGACTTCGATACATATTCCCTGAGCTTGGTTCACAGCAGCGACTTTCCCACTGATGTTGGCGTTTGGCTGAAAGTGAGAACTTGCTTGAGTGATTCCCACGTGCTGATAATGTGAGAAGGAGCTCAGGACTTGAGGCAGGATACTCAGGGCACGTTCTTATCCCCAACCCCCCCAAAATCTTAATCAAGGACTTGCCCAACCAGTTCACTACAAAATATGCAAGATCTCTATTGATAAAATTTTGCTTGGCAGCATTGGTCTTCGTGAGATTTTCACTGTTAATACAGTCATAGAGGTGCATGAACTAGGAGCAGCAAAAGGCAGTTGACTACTCATGTCCATTTGTGCCTCAACCAACGTGTCAGAGTTTACCATTCAAAGTTGCTCTCAAATAAAAGGTGAAGTAAAACGCCTTTTAAACAATTAGGCAAATCTTTCCTGACTTGCTACAAAACTTGTGGGACTCTAATATAGCAGAAATGTTCAAGGTAAATGTCTAATGTATGAGTCCACCGCCCAGAAGCAGGAGAATATGCAGTTTGTAAATAACAACTGCAATACGAGTAATGCCTATTTGCTTTCTTGATCCCACTGAAATTAATGGTCTGTGGTTTAGGTATGTGTCAGTGCCATAAAGCAGGATACGCTTGGGGACCAGGAAGTGTCTGCTTCACGTGTTAATGATGGAGTTATGGAGTGGCAGCAGCCATTTCATAGACAAAGCTGCAGAAGGATTTTTACTATATGCTCAACTCTCCCTTTTTATACTCCAACAAAAAGCTGAAGAAATTCCTAGGTCAGACCTGGGGCCAAGGTTGAAATTTTTCTATAAAATTTGAAAGGGACTCAGCTAGAGATTTTCGAATGATGCCACCCCTGAGAAAACACAGCTCGCAAGCACAGACTGTGCCCCTCCTAGCACTTAGGTGTACTCTCACACAGGGGTGACTCTGGGTATGAACAAAACTGTGTTCAACAAAATCATTGCCCCCCCCCAAGCCTCTTCTCCACTAAAGCCCCAGCTCTCCTTCTCTAGCCCCACCATTCATAGGGAGATCCTTGAATAACCCAAGAAAAAAACCATCCTACTAAGGAGTTATATTTTAATGTTTATGCTATGGCTTTTTGTATAATAGGAATAATCGCTATTGCTTTGTAGTACACTTACAACAAATAGCTTTTGAGATTGCTCAAACACTTTAGCTCCACTTCAGCTCTTAATCAAACTCAGCAGCTGTTTATTGCAATTACACTATAAAGCAATAGACATTATCCCTTAACTAACTGTCTTATTAATATAGGTAGTTATACAGCTATTTCATAGTTACTCTTAAATAACTGCTTTTAATTATTTTATTAACATAAATAACCATCTCAATAAATTTAAATTAAATGCACATGTGAGAAACGTAATTTAAAGCATTGCACAAAATTGCATCTGTTTACTAATGTTTAAATTGATGTCATTGTGTAATTCAATTAAAATGCAACTTTAATTTATTTCAATTTTTGATCACCATGGAACACCTAAGACACTAGAACTTCCTAAATATTGAAATGGGCACTGTCTGGTCTCTCTTCTGTTGCTATATTTTCTTTGCAATACTAATTTGCTGCCAGGAGAATGAGATTTCTTTTTACCCACAAAACTTACAATTTAATATCCCCATTTAGTTTTCTTTTCTTCCCATTCCCTGTCAAAGCAACAGATGAAACTGGGTTGCATTTTGCCTTCTAGTTCACTCTGCTTTCAATGGAGAAAAGGATTTTATTTTCCTGTGCAATACTGGATCCTCCATGTCTTATGCCATTTGTTCTGGTAGGATCAAGCTCTGCCTTCAGCTAAGGGGAAGGCAGACATTGCCTGACCTGGTCAGAAATCCCCTTATTCTTCCTCATGGGGGCCAGTTTATTGTTCAGGGGCCTCATTCTACCCAAAAATCCTCCACTGCAGAACGGGCAACACTTGCACAGCAGCTTTTATCCCACAGTGCCACTAATGAACATTTATCTGAAAAGGAACCATGGCGCAGATTAGCGTATGCCACCTCTCATTTTGCAGAATGGTCTGCCCATCACACTGGCTTATTGAGATGCTCTTTTCCCCAGAGTCCTTGCTGTTGGGAATGAAACAAAAATATCCTATCCTTATTGTGTTTCAGATTCCTCCCCTGAAGGATAAAGAGGAAAACGCTCGCTGAAGAGCAAGGAGAAAAGGAGAGGGACTCTCTTCACCACTTGTTTGCCACAGACAGGAGAACAGAAGACGTTAGAAAGCGCTGGGGGAAACTTAAAGTGGCAAATGTAAGTCAGGAATGCGGTGAAAATAAGGCTGGAAAATATAAAGGTGCAAAAGGAGGTGAAGAGGCCTCACATACTTTCCCGCCAGCCATTTTCTTCTGCCAGTCAAAACTTTTTGATTTAGTTCTACAGCTGGTGCAGGGACCTGTAAATGTGAACTACTACCTCTCTGAAATCAAATCACAACAAACCCCCTCAAAAGTAACTGGGATGTATTGAAAAAAAGTGTTGAAGTCAGGAACACATAAAGCAAAATTTCTCTGAGGGTCTTGATTTGGATCTCAGCAGCTTTTAAGCTCCAAAACAATGGAAATCGAGGCATATTTGGCTCTTGGATATCCGTCAGTCAATGTCAGAGATGTTACAGGAGAGCAACAAAGGGAAGAATTTGGTCCATGAAATTCAACCTACTGATGGTGAATTCTGCTAACTAGCAAAGTCCATCCTATCCTCTGGCTGCTAATTAGAGGACACAACCTCCCTACAAGGAATCATTAAAGAATGGCATTTCAATGCATGTACACACTCTGTATTAGTATGAAGGGTGCCTCAGTGACACCATGCCTATGAAGAAGTGGAATGTAGCTGGAGACAACAAAGATGAAAACGATGATGTATTTATTTTAATACTTCTATCCAAATGTAACAGGTAACATGAAGGGATAATTACAGGCTCCGTCAGAAAGGGGTTGCTGATGCTGTGATCTGGCAGACACACTAAGCTCCTCAGGAGACGAGCTCTTAAAAGTTTTACAGACTATGCTGCGCAAAGACATAGGCGATTCAGTACAAAGGGATTTTACATAAAAATGTAGAAATTAAGAGTGAGGGAAGACATGTTTAAACTTCAGGTAACTGAGAGTATCAGGGTTTGGATAATTGAAGTTCCAATGTATATTTGCCTACACTGTCGCTCACCTTTGAGCCCTACCTAGGCATCTTGACATTTATGTAGTCTGAAATCCTGAAAGCTCTGAGTTTAGACAACTAAATTGTTGCTTGTCAATTTAGTCTTGACTGAAAGACAGGTGTTTTGTTTCACAGTAACACTTCTTTCAGACTCCTCTATTCTCAAGCTCAGATTACTGAGCTAAGGAACTACCAAAAATGAAATAACTTACGAGCAGGCAAAGACATTTACATACCTTGAACAAAGGAACTCTTTGGGCAAAATAGGGATTTTTAATTATTGCTTGTTTTTTGTCATATGGGATTCTCAGCTCTAGCTCTCTGGTGGGAGCTGGAGGAGCTTGGAGGCTTTGAAGGCTCCTACATTTTTTGGTAATGTGGTAGATTCTTTGCTATTGCTATGCAGTTTTACAAGCTTGCTCTGCTGAATGCAAACAGCTCTCTGAACAAAACCCTGAACAAAAACCCAGCTGAGAATCTGAACCAGGATTCTCCAAAAATGTAATTCTGGAAGCAGGCACACATATAAGCCTGCTATACACACAGCAGTCAAATGCCAACAGTGCAAGGGGTACCTGTTACTACCTGATGCCTACATCCTAACTTTACCTCTAATTCAAAGTGGGTCATTATTATCAGGCGTTCATTATTATCCCTAGCAAGTGACTGGGATCCTTTCCAATAACGAACAAGTTCTCTCTTGGCACAACTTTGCACGGGCGACTTACACAGTCCAAGAGCTGCACATGCTGATGGTGCCATTGGGATCCCCATCTGACTGTGGCTACAGTTTTGTACTGTTAATGCAATGGAAAGTGAATCAGGGAGCCCAGAAAACAGCTCAGGCAGAACACAGCACCATCCGTCTGACCCCAAATTTAGCCTGCCTTTGAGATGCTACTGCCTCTGAGCAGCAGATGAGTCCATTACCATGAAGTGCCTCATTGCAGAAAGCAGCAGCAAGTGAGACCTACAGTGCACTGACCCAACCCTGCCTACATTCATGCCCTCTGATAATACAGGTTTTCCTATTTCCATGTCTCTGTATCTGGGTGCTGGTGCCCATACACTTCTGGCTTCTTGGCTTTGTGGCAGGGTTTAGACCTTAATTCCTCTGTTGATACCATTAAGTGTGTTGAAGGCAACATAATACAAGTTTCTGACCTGCCAATAACCTCAGTTCTGACCTGGAGGGATCGCGTGTTCTGGCATAGGTTAAGGGTCTCATTTAATTTAGAACCTTAAGCCGGATTTGAACTGTAGCCCCAGAAGTAAAAAGCCAGTGTTTTTATCTGGGAAGCCACATGGCTCTGGTTTCCTGATTGGTACTTGTGACATCCCAGTATTGGCAAACCACGGAGATATTAACTGTGTGCTCTATTTTCTGCCCTTAATTATGGCTAGCTAGTCTGATTTTTCTTTCCTTTTTTTTTTAAAGGATTTGAGTGACAAAGTGACTATGCATATCATTCCACATTTGAACTGTAAGACTTCAGTATTTCTACCTCTAGTGTGTAATTGGATCAGCTGCCAGTTACAGAAAGGAGCTGGGTGAGTATTAAGTGTGTGGAAAATGAAGAAGAGTCCAAGTGTGAAGGGGAGGAATAATTTGACAAAGCCTGCAGCGAGCTGTACGTGGTTTTCTCGTTCCAAAATGGAGTAGGTTTTGAAGCGCACGAGAAAAAAATGGCTTTGATTTATGAGCTTTGGTTCACAGAATGCTAGCCACAATCTTGGAGTGACTCAAGACATATGGAAAGCCACAGTCCCTGCCCCAAGGAGCTTACATACCGACATTGTCATAACAAGGACGGCTGAGTGCCAAACTGAAAAACAGTCTGCTTTTATCTGACTCGCTAAAGCTGTGCCTTGAACAACCTGGTCAGGCAGCGCACAAAACTACTGCCATGGGCTTGGCATCACAGCAGGACTGGGGCTTAGCGTGTTCATGATATGGTGGTCCTCAAACCATTGCACCCAGTGCTCTTTTGTAGGTCCCCATTGTGCTTACTTTAATTTTGAGTTTCTCAAAGAAAGGAATGAAGCTAATGTAAGCATGAAACATTTTAAAATCCACTACAAAAATCCGAAGTAAATCTCAGCCCTTCAAAAGGTGAGAAATAGATGAGGGCTGTGTCCAGTCAAAAAGTGAGAGTGTTTCTCTCGGGACAAGCAAATTGCCTTGCCACTGAATTCCTCCATTAACTGCAGTTATGGCAGGATCATACAGACAGAAAGACAGTTCTTTTTCCAGTAAGTGTTCAACCATTTATACCTTTATAAAATGCAAGTAAATCCCCTCAGATATGAATAGGCAGTTTGCAGGTTTCTGGTCAAACGCTATTGGTGGGACAGAAGAGCTAGATACAGTGGGTAGCCAGAACATCCTTCACTTCACATTTCAAAGTAGCTCTAAGATGCAACTCAGGACAACGGTCTGATCATGAGGTGACGAATGTAGGGTGTAAGGAGAGAGGACTGCAGCCTAAAATCAAATAAAAGGTCACAACATCCAGAGTAGCTCATGAAAGAAGCAGAAGAAATGGCAATTACCTGGAAATTCACAGACAGTTGTCCCTCAGCTGTAGAAATCCACCATAAAATTCACCACGCTGATCTGTAAGGAATAAGCAAGAAACAGTCATTAGTGGCGCAAACAAACATAGAGGATTACAAATATGCCAAGTGGATTGACTGCCCAATGGCAGCCAGGATACATGTAGTATTGCCAAGAAGGTGGAGAGAGCAAAGAATAACTGAGCTTTGCTATCTCCCAACTCTACGTTGCTCTAAGCTACGCTTGGTGGTTTACTGCCCATAGGACCAAACTGATACTCTGGGATTTGGAAATTGTTCTGCTATGCCTTCAATAGCCACTAATTGAGAGGAGCAACGTCCAAAAGGGCCCCTGGGTTATGGCTGTAGAGTTGTATCCTTTCTCACTGGTATAAAAGCTCTGCAGACAAGTCTATCAGGCAAAAACACAACAAAAAAACAACTCAAAATAATTTCTCTCTGACTCTCCAAGGGGGAGAGACAGAATGCCCTACCTCAAAGGAAGTCAAGATTGGATCAGAACATCTCAGAGAGATAGAAAAGCAGAGATGGCAAGAGGCCATAGTGTAAAGGTTTTATCAGTATGAGTTTGGGATGACCACATTACTCATAGGTCACTGTGCTTTCCAGCTGACTAGCGACAGATGAAATAAGGAAGACAACGGCCTCCGGATTTCCAGGTAGCAGCTGCAGCCAAGTCTGCCTTTTCAGCTGCCCTTTTAGTCTGGAATATGCATGGCGCTGCTCAGAAAGGGGCTAACTTTGTATGCAAAAGGGAACCCACGATGAGATCCCACTATCGCCAAGCAAGCTCTAGAAAAATATCAAGACAATATTTGTGTTGCTAGAAAATGCAAGGCACTTGGTTTTGCCTACATTTTGCATACTTCCAGCACTTCCTAATATTGAACTAGAACAAGTACTTTAGAGATCCTTTGTGGATCTCAGCCCATCTCCAGCAGGAACACCAGGAGTGGGTTATCCTGATGAGAATCCACAACCGTTATGGCAGAAAACAGGTGTAGTTCTTCATGTTTTATAGCAGCTGCTACAATAGATATATATATATGTTATATAATAAAGACATTACAAATATCATTTATTTATAATGAAGTGATGCCATTCTGCCAGGTGCCATATAAAGACTTTACCATGGCTGCTTGCATTTTTCGGAAGGTACCGTCTAATCAGATATACACACAGAGATCCCGACAGCTGAGTGGAAAATATTATTGCCATTCCTGACATTTCTCAAATTAGCAAGAGCTTATAATGAAGCTTTTGTAAGACGTCTCTTTCTAGGATTTGTTGGATACCTCTCTTGCTGGGAATGGATGCACACGGGGTAACTGCCCTCCTGCTCTGCGCTTAATTCTCTCACCTCCTACTACGTTGCTTGTTTCCTGCACTCGGAGATCTCCTACTTGTGTTTGAACTCTCTGAATACTCTCTTCAGCTACACACAAGGAGCCGGAGGCCTTGGTAACCTTCTACCCCAGTAGTTCTTTTCCTGCAGTCAGGAAATTATCTCTTGTTTTTTGTTTTCTTTTTTTTTTTTTTTTATTGCAAAGAACTAGGGGACTTCCCCCTTCCAGTGCCTGGCTTTATGCTGGCCCTGATGGCAGTGATTGGTGACTGCAGCAAAAAAACCCAAGCCACACCACTCACAAACAAAAGTGTCTCATTTTGCATAGGGTTTTATGTCAATATTTTGATAATTTCAGCAATTCCACATTCATATTGGTATTGAGATATCTAGAAAACGATGTATGCTTCAAATAACTTCAGTAAGTGTCATGATATGCTTGTGTGAATGTACATTTTTCCATGAAGAACTCGGATATCAGATAAAACTCTGTGACTTGATTTTCAGCTGATATAAATCCACAAAGATAATGTAATTACTGGTATGCCAGTTTACACCTGCAAAATACCTTATCCTGAAGTATCTTGGCCCCTCTGTCTCCTTCATTCAAGCAGAGGGAATAGGTACCAGTAGGGGAAGGTTTCACGTCTCTGCCTCCAACTCTCTCCGGCGATGTGAGTTCACACAAGGAGCTGGAGGCTGTAGCTGCCTTTTGCCCCAGCAGGTTTTCTTTTTCCTTCATTCAGGAAATTGTCTTTCTCTTTTTTTAACGTAATCAACAAGGGAATTCCCCCTTCCGTTGTCCAACTTTGAGAGAGGAGCCTGATTTGTGCTTTTAGCTAAAAACCCCTGAAAAGTCATCAGAGGGCTCCCTGACTTTAGTGGGGTAGACCTAGCTGAAAAGGGATGTTCTTGCTGTTCGCCAATGTCCTTCCTTGCCCAGTACTGTATTGCTGGCGGCGTTCGGGCAGTGCGAGCAGCTCGGGCCATC
The DNA here is from genome assembly GCF_000690835.1 of Fulmarus glacialis. Classification (NCBI taxonomy): domain Eukaryota; kingdom Metazoa; phylum Chordata; class Aves; order Procellariiformes; family Procellariidae; genus Fulmarus; species Fulmarus glacialis. The sequence continues at coordinate 67,845 of NW_009188806.1, forward strand.
ATGCCACAGTGCTCTGCCTCCCAGCACAGCTCTGTCACTCTGTGCACAGTGCTCGTGTCACGCTGTTTACAGAGTGTGACAGACCGGAGGAGGGCAAAGGCACAGTAGGAAGAAAATGGGGCCAGGCCCAGCGGCACTGGGTAAGCATCACCAGAGGTATCGGTCTCTGCGGGCAGAGGGAAGCAGAGCTGAGGGTTGCGGACGCGGATTAGAGAGAAAAAGTTAAGTGGCACCTCTAATATATTTTGCCAGCATATAAAAAGAAGAAAAGAAGTATGAGACAGATAAACAAGAGGTAAAACTGTTTTAGGAAAGAAGGGGGAAAATGCACAGAAAATATCATAATAAAGGAACCCCATCAGTAGCAACAACTCAAGGAGAAAAGAGGACTGACGGATAGCTGCTCTAGTGTGAGTGATGAAGGATAAACCAAACCTTTACAAAGCATTAAAAAGGAAAACCAAAATGCATTTAAAAAACCTAGTGAGAAAAAAAAAGCCAGAGGACAAATAAAACAGAGAGAGAGAATTTCTATGAGTACAAAAGCAGAGGTCAGTACCCCGTGGTCATTTCCTAAGAAAGCAGGAGTAGAAGTGAAGGAAAATACCTAAATATAAAAGACTACTTATAAACAAATGAGACATTGACTGCTATCTATGATTGTTTTGGAAGTTTGCTATTAGCATATCTCCAATGATAAATGCCTTAATATGATGCCAGCTTTCCGTAGGCAGAAAGGCACAAATGCAGCAAATCAGTTCTGCCAGGCAGACGGCGAAGTAACAAGAAATCATTTCCCCCATGCCGTGTGGCACTGCTTTGGTCCACGCACATCCTCTCTCCAGCATATACCCTTGGAAGAGGCGCACGGCAGACAGTAGAGCAGGAGGATGTTTAGCAATACAGAAGATGAGAATACAAATGTATAACTATGTTGGGAGTCTAGAGCTTAATTCAAACAATAATTACACAGGTCGATCTCTGACCAAGGCTCCTCAGTCCACATCCTGCCACGGTTACTCTTTTTTGTCACTTGGAAACCAGTTTGTCTAGGCAGAAAAAAAGACTTCTGGATCATTCTTGCCAAGACCACCAAAATTGAAAATTGCCAGGAGTCTCCTCTGAATGGCAATGACATCCATAAAAAGACTGGACGGGTAAGAGGATGTTCAGGGGCTGTTTGGTCTACAGCTGAGCCTGAGCTGGTGCCCTGTCATGATGACAACCTCACACCATTCATTAAGCCCACTAAGCTCAAGCTAATGTGGCAAATTCCCTCCAGGGTGCCTTGGAGCACAGCTCCAAGCTCACCTTTCCATGGGGAGAGGAGCACCTGAGCCACCCCACCGACCTGAAGCCTGAAAGAGGAGCCACGGTAGGGATGTGCAGGCCCAACACCGCGCAGGGATGGCTCCGTGGAAGAAGGGTGGATGGGAAAAACTGCGTGAAGACTAAAGCCAGGCTTCATTTTGCAGGCATCACTCAGGCCCTTCCCCTAGCTCCAGAGGGGTGGAGCAGATGCCCTACTCTGTGGGAGGGAAGTAATTCCAGACCTGAGGCTTAAGCCAAGACAATTTTGGTAGTAACGCCATATTTTGAATGACAGAAGGAACCATCTTCCGTGCTGGCCTAGTTTTAAAAGTGAAGATGTACAGGTGGCCCTCAGAATTTATGCAGAAGTTTGATGGGGTTAAAAGTTGTGCCCACTGACATGTTTTCAAGCAGAGAAATACCTGGAACCAATTCTTAGGCGTTACATTGCATATGGGCAAATGCTGTTCTCACTTCCATCCCATCAGTGGGGTTATAGGATTAACATTAATCATTTCAAAGGCAATATTCTGCCTATTGATCAGGGCCCCATTCTGGAAGGGATAGATTTAAACTGACACTGAAAGTTGATTTTGCAATGTATACATGTACATTCACTTGCAACAAGAGAGCCACATACAGTCCTTCATTTACCAGTAAAATCCAGTTAACTTCTGTGGTATCACACCAACATAAGGGAGGCGACAGTCTGGCCCCAAATCCTCAATTCCACAAACTCCCATATTGTTCTGCTACGAAGACAAGGCTGCTTCAGAGGCTGAGCAGACAGTGCCAGATCCTGCAGTCTTTGCTCAGGCTTCAACTCACTGACTGTAATGGAAGTATTACTTAATTCATGATAACATCTTCACTAAGAGTACTTCTGTACACACCTTATTTACCAAAATAAACACGCCCCCCCCCCCCACCCCCGGGGGTGGGAAAGAAGATGCAGATTAATTTTTTAAATTGAAAAAAAATCCACATCCTCTTTTTCTGAAACAGACAGCTTAGAGACACAGAACAGCCTTTTTTTGTCGTCCCCCCCCAACCCTTGTTCTGTATACCAACCCAGCTCTACCCTTGCTTTACGATTAACTGTCGATCTGAAGATTGACTGTGCTATCCTTAAGGCCAGACATTCTTTGGATTTGGTTATTATATCAAGGTGCATTTGTGCTTCTAAATGGGCAGCTGTACTGTAAATGGAACACAAAGGAGCAAAATTCAGCCTGTTCCAGCACGGGTCCAAAGCCCAGAGTGTCTGCGATGCTGTAGTCTTTTGTTTCAAATGCAGATAGATAAACTACAGCCTTTTTTCCATGACGGTTATAATGCAGAATATGAAAAACTCTTGGGATGGTTTAAGCTGCAGGGTATTCTCCCAGAGTTCTGTCCAAGAATAATCTAGTAAAAATGTGGACAGAGAACCATCGACCTCTGCTTTCCCCCGAACATATGCAGCTCTGATCAGTCTGGTATTTCAAGAAAAACAAGGTCCTGAACCCTAATCCTCAGACACATAACAAAGCGCACTTCACAGCTGTGATGCACAGCTACTATCAGCTCCGAGGCCTGAGTGGGTCCCAAGACAATGCCTCCTTTATCACCCAGAGGACAAATATCTAGACAGCAATATTTTCTGCTTGAATGCTTCAAGCATCTCTCGCAACTCCTGACTGAAAGAGAAAACTGAGCTGAGAGTGTTTGCTGAGTGATTATTTTAATTTACTACTTGATGTAAATCTAAATGAACTGACATCCAGCTTGAGATGGACAGAAAACAATCATTGTGAAAAAAGAAAGAAGGCTAATATTACAATATCATTTGAGTAGCACAGGTTTAGGCAACTTTAGCAGTGGCAATGTAATAGATAGTGAAGCAGGGTTTGCATTTCCTTTTCTTCACTCAATTACCATAATAAGTTCTGTAATTTTAGGGCTGTTTATTTATCAGGCGATGATAACAAAGACGCTCAGAACACGGTGTCTGAATGCAATACTACAAAGCATCACAGAGTAAGCCCTCACATGCAGAGGGATTGCTGATTCTCACACACCTGATTATCCGTGTGTACGTGTGTTCAGAAGCAACAATATTCCCCTTTTTGTTAATTGCTAAAATGGCACACGTTTTGCATCTGCCTTGAGGCAGGGTGAGGGAAAGGGGTAGAAAAGGAAGAAAACTTCCTGGTAAAGTTCTCCAGTGCTTTAAAAACCTGTCAAGTCACTCTGCCGAGCTTTCTTGTACGAACAATAGATTTGGGACCTGGCCTGCCTGCACCAGGGAGTCTGTCACTGCTGCTCTCTGATCCGAGTTTCCAACGTTTGATGGCTGCACGGTGTCACAGAACAGCTGGATGAGAGGCGCCCTGGCTGAGTGCATGAGATGGAGGGAAAAAAAAACCCAACAAACAAAAAGCAAAAGAAGAGATTTCTTTGTGAGGCAGACACATGGATCTGGGCTCTGCCAGAGCGAGACGCGTCACCTTCGGCATGGCCTGTGGCACCCTACACTGAGACAAACAGATATTACTGCCCCACAGGCCCTCCTCGTTCCCAAAGGAGGACCAGGGAGAAGGTGCATCACATGCAACGCAACCCCAGACGGAGGTCCAGCAAGAGCTCCCTCCCGGTGGGGCTCAGCAGTGGGTTCACCACCTCCCGCAGCTCCCAAAGGCATTTTTCCAGTAGGAGACCACCTCCTTGGGCCCCTCCAGGCATGGCATGCCACAGCAGCACCAACAGCCTGGAGGAGTGGGTAGGAGGCACCACTAGCCCATCGCTCAGTGCCCCTCTCCCAGCACATCAAAGAGCAATATTGCACTGAATGCACCTGAGGCAACTTTTCATTCCACCCTGAGATGTTTGTGTCGGTTTTAGGCGAATTTGTGGTTGGAAAGACTAATCCACATGCATAATTTCTTGCACATTGCCTTAAAAGTATGTATCTAATTTGAAACAAAACTCACAGCGTAATGTTCCATTTTGCATATACCAAAGATCGATGGAAAAGCTCATAATTGAATAAGAATAAAAGGAGTTGAATAAAGATGAAACTCGATGGATTTCTAAGACTGCCATTCAACAGCCTCGAGGTTTTGGAAGAATACCATACCTTCCTATTAAATGATCTGAACCACTACCTTAAAGAAATCTCTGCAGTTCCTTCTTAAATTCTACAGGAGGCTCAAAAGCACATCAGAAATATTTTTACTCTGTACCATAAGATGTTTTTCATCAGAGTAACATGCCTCTTAACCCATAGCCATATATTCAATTAAATTGCATGGGCATATGTGTGTTTATTTACATAATGTGTAAATGTATAGCTGGGTATATATAAACAAAAGGCTTTCATAACACAGAGGAACACACATGGCGGTATAATTTGTGTATACGCACACTGTGTAACTGCAGCCGTTCATGTCAACACCATTCATCACCTGTATTCACCAAAATGGTGTCAGTACTGTTCCGCACGCTGCCTACAAGTTCACCACAATGATAATCTCCCTCCTCAATTAATTAAGGACAATTTAAATATTTTAAGTGAATTACATTAACATGACAAAACAGTAAAATTTAAATTGTGGAGCTGTGAACAGAAAACCTGTGACAAAGTCCCTCTTTCAACACAGTCACATAGAAAGATTTTACAAATTGACAGTATACATTATGCACAGCCTAACTGTGGACATTTTCTGTCAAGCACTTAAACAGAGAGACACAACAACGGCTCCAGTGTGAAAAAAGAATTATCTGTAGGGGACCCGTCCTCACTAAGGGCAACCTTGACAAGTCCAAGCATGCACCTGGATCAGCATTTAAAATAACTCTGCCATACCAAAGTTGTTCATCTTGAAGCTCTGACTAAATTATTGTGGGTTTGCAATGGACCTTCATTAACTGCCCTTATGTATAAATACTATCAAACCTACTAAAAAGAGTATTTTTTAAATGCCCCTGTTAAATATTGCTTCAGTAAGAGGGTTACAAATACATGGCATGAAATGCTACAGATGGAAATTATTTTTTGTTAGTTCTGTGGGGCTACTTACAACAAATCTGAAATTTTACATTTAGGATGCAGACAGCAGCAAGATAACATTTTCCCTTCTAGGGACAAAATTCTGTAAGGAAGTTTTTAAGAAATCTAGCTTGTATTTATAGCCTTACCATACAGCTACTACGGATCTAGCACTCTTTTCTCTGATGAAGTGTCTGATTAACACATACCGTTATTGGGATTTGCAAATTAAAGGCTGGATCTTGCAACACTTATGTGAGTCAGCCTTAATCACATGAGTAGTCCCCAGCAGGAGTAAATGTTGCAGGATTGGGCCCTTCCAAAATGAGCAAAGCTTCATTAGCCCCTTCATGTGATTTTATAAATATGCATGCTCTAATGGAGTGTGATGATGTAGGTACATACAAACTCATGTTACTCATGTGAGTACTGCCAGCCATCTCAAAGGGAATTTGGAACTTCCACGAATGAAATTAGGTTATGGTAAGACTGGTTGATGCCATAGACAAAATAATAAAGAGAAGAGAGTGACCTCTCCATTTTCCTCAGATTACTCCCCGACAATACAATAAAGCACACCACAAATACTAATGCAGAAGGGTAGGTCTAGCTTCTGTCGCTTCGCCCATGCCAAGCACTCGCACTCAGACTGGAAGAAGTTGCCAAGTGGGGTCCATACTCCTCAGCGTCTAAGAAAAATACTATTGCAGTTTACCTGTAGAAAGTATCTTCCTGACACTGCACTGTAAGCTGAAGTGGATTGTGGACATGGCCAAGACAGCCGCAAATGAGCCTCTCAGCAGGGTAAATGACCTCCCCCCGGCTCTGGGCCACCACACCGGGCTGCTTTTGCCACCCGAGCTCCTGCAGGTGCCTCAGCGTTGGAGCACATAGTGCAGCACAGATCTGCCTGTAGAAGATCTGAAGGTACACAGAGCTCCTGCTGCTCGTTCTTCACCAAGCTCAACAATGCTCGGCATGTGATGTCACACGGGGCTACTGCAGAGACAATTATGACATCACAAAGAGCAGCAGAAACTGCCTGAAAACCCAAAGAACTGATGACTTCCCCATTGGCAGTTTTCCTGCCAATGACCCTTGTCGTAAGACGTGGGGGAATGAGCATCCTTTCCCTGAGAGAAGAGGTATTGCTTACCCAGAAAGAATGTTTTCTGGGGTGTCAATGCTTTAATCTAAAGACCACACTGCATCTCCTGTTGGTAATTCTTAGCTGTAATTACGAAAACTACTGCAATTAGGTTATTCTAATTATGAAAATCTATTTCCTTTTAAAGATTTAAGAGCAACCTTTTTTATAAAAAAGAACACATAAAAACACTGAAATCCTTTGAATTCCTTCTTGTGCCACAGAATCTGAGCACAATTTATCTAGATAAGTTTTAATTATAGCCTTTCCAGAAAGACAGTACTCTGTATAAATAAAAAGAAATATAATTGATAAATGTAGTCAGATGGTACCAGGTTGTTTAAATAGACCATTAAGCTCAAAATGTCTAAAGTTAAATTAGATTGTATTCTCTTTCACCTAGGGCTTTTGTAAGGCACAACTGGCATGTATAGTCTTGTCCACATTAATTTTTACTGCCACGGTCAAAAAGCAGCATAAGTCTGAAGCTTGTGTAGAATTTTCTGTCTTTATTTGACGTGATCATAGCAGATGAATTAGCTCCCTTGGTGCAGAGAGTGAAAGAAGGTTAGTTGAGGGAAATAAGGAATTTTCAGAGGAAAGAAGAAGTTTGAGGGAAACATATGGTTTAAATGCTCTAGCCTATTTCAGATCAAGCTGAGAGAGTTGAGATCTGTTGGTTCAGAGATCCAGTTCACTGCACATTCCTACTGTGCCTGCCTACTAATTGCATCCCATGTTTGTCAATCAAATATTTGCAATTAACAAAAATATTCCCTTAAGAGACATATAACAGAGGCTGCTAAGGATCCATTGCTTTGCTATTAGAGTCAGCTCCAAAAAAAAAAAAAAAAAAAAAAAGGGTCTTTAAAAATATTCTGATGATGATGACACTGCCAGACACTTCCAGTCAAAACATTAACAAGCAGAATAGGTGGCATGGGGGCTTTTCAAAGAGATTTTTTCCAAAGAAGAAAAACTTTGATCTTAGTGTTTCTGACCCATCCTCCACCTCTGATTCTTCAATCTACAAGTACATATAGCGGTTTAATTTCACTCAGTGCATAACTTGCCTAAGGATAAAAGTTGATCTAGATTTTTTTTATTTAACTCCAATTTAACTCATGCTCTAAAGCTGCCCTATCACTGCGTAATACACACTCACACAAGGTTTCTAAGCAGAAACTGAAGAAAGCAGACTAGAATAATAAGACATGCACAAGGTTCAGAGGAAACATTAATTTGTAAATAGGTAGAAATGCCAGTAATTTGTTGGGAATTGAAGACCTTCTGTATGCAACAGTGAAGCTGAGCAGCTGTGCACTGCTGTTTTATAAATCAATATTACATCTGAAGGTGGTGTTTGAATGCTTGTATCATTGTGGTTTGAGTCAAACAAAGTTCTGTGATAAGAAATGATCAAACAAAACAAACAAAATCCCTTCCCTGTCTCGTCGGATAAATTCCAAACATAATTCCACAAGAGGGATAGAATATTCAAATCATCCACTTTTTTATAATTGCATAAACCCCTCAGTCACAGAAAGATGATTGGATTGGTGATGGACTATTGTACTCTCAAAGACATGGATCATGCCAATGGAGAGCTCCTGCAAAATGATAATAGTGTGTGCATTTTCTGTATGACCTAAATGGTGAGCTTTAAACCCCATCCAAGCCAAAATGCAGTGGTCTGGCGTGAACATGACTGGGACCAGGGGACTCCAGCCTTCCACTTTCACCTCTAAAACTAATTCCTTCAGTGCCATGAGCAACCACTTATCCTCACTGCTGCAGTTTCTCCATCTAAATATAGGGGATAATATATAGCCAGCTAACGAAAAGAGCTCAGACTTAGACCAAGTCTACCCAAGGAAAAATTTGCCAGCGTGGCTCGGCAGGTACAGCTTGATTAGCAGATTTGCCTCATGTTGACACAGCCTGCACCTGCGAACAGAATATTTTTCCTGCCATCTACCAATTCTCCCATGCAAAATGAAGCAGAATCCCAGCAATGTTAATGATTTTCCCAATCAAAAGTGATCTAAAATATTGTATGCCCCCATGAGTGACATCGCTTCATTTTCTCAAAGGCTGTAAATAATCATGAAATGTTCTAAAGACACAAAGGAGCTGACTTCCCTTGCCATTTTTTTAATCTTTATAAAACATTCCCTTAATTTAGGCTGTGGCTTAAAAAAACTCACTATCACAAAGCTATGTATTTGGGGCTATAACACTTGCAGAGAATAGGCAAAGAGGTAAGATACAGCATTTTTCATAATCCACCAAGCCCAGATTCTGGAACCTCAGGAAAGAAAGGGAGTTGGGAGAGCGGTGTCTGCAAAGAAATATCCTGAGAGACATCTGCTGGCCACTTTTACCTTGCGGAGCTCCACTCACTGACTGCAGAGCACGCAAGTTTGCAACATTGGACTTTCTGAGTCAAGGGGCAACTTGGTGGTCATACAAATCATAACTCCACAGCAAACAAATATCAGCCAACAGCCCTGCCTTTGGGCTCCATAAAAGATTTAGCAACATCCTTATTGTCTGACTTATTACGAAAGGAAACAAATTCATCACTGTGACTGCAATGAAGCGGGCTGCGGAGAAGCAGGACAGCTGAACAGCATCCCACACCAAGCCTGTAGGCACGTCTCCAGCCTAGTGACCAGCGACAGACTTCCCTGCCACTGCTGAATAAACAGTCTCCGAAGCTTGGCAGTTGCATCCCTCAGCTGCCTATGTACCCCTCTGCGTGGCCACTCGCGCTGGCTTCACAACCGCGGCAGATAAAGGAGGACAGCAAAGCTGGGTGGCACAGATAGTGACAAAAAGAAGACAGAGCCTAACTAGCTTTGAAATGGCTGGTGTTGGGGAGACTTAATTGCAGACTTGCATCGAAAAGCCCCATTTGTAAATACTCAGCTATCATTTTGCAGGGGGTTGTCAGATTATAGAATTTTATCATCAAGTTTGAGGTGAGGAAAGAAGAGGAGGAGATGGAGGAGGAGGGTATTTTTGTTCCCGTCCTTCATTTCCTGATAAGGAGACATTTTTGATCCAAGAGATTTTTTTTTTTTTCTCTCTTCCTTTCCTTTCCTTTTTATTTTTTTTTTTAATCTGGTAGCATAAATTTGTTTCACAAGATGCAGGTGTTTGAAATATTTAAGAAGTTCTCTGATTCTGTATTCCTAGTCTCATTGATGAGAAAGCTTACGCATCATGACATGGTGAGTTGAAGCAATGATTAAAAGGCTATTGCATATGCTCTTCCCAGCTGAGTTGTTGTTCTCATTGTTGTTTTTAGAGCACAGAGAAAGTGTCTGCAACAGCTGCTAATAAGCTCTTATGCGACTCTACTAACATCGTGATCTGATCACCCCAGAAGTGCATAGTGGGAGCTGAGGAACCTGGTCTCAGCAATTTGACAAAAACATCCCTGACATATTTCAACTACCATAGAAAGTTTGTGATACTGAAAGAAAATTAAATTGTGTGTGGAAGGTTGAATAGGAACGCGGGGCTTGTGTTTGTGTGCACATGAGATTTAAAGCCATGGGCAAAGCAGGGACATGTGTTTCAAAGGCACAAATGGGAATTAGACACACAACTTCCATCGACTTTCAGTGGAAGAACTACCCTCTGTGCCTTTGAAATTCTCCCCCTTTATTTACCGTATTTCAGTAAGAAACAATGCTGAAAACCTAAGAATGTTTTAAAAGGTATCTTACCTGGAGTGTCGCTGCTTTAGGATACTATCTAGAGGCACAAGATGAAACCACCCCAATATACTGATCTTTTAAATTTCACAGATGTCCCAAGAAATCAGCTTATAATACCTCCTGCTCAGATCTTCAAATTCAGAGTGCTCTAAAAGTATAACTTGACCTGACAGTGAACCAGTTCAGGAATTTCCATTGGCCTACAATGGAAGGAGGGGCAAGACTAATTGTTATCCCTTCCTGGGCAAAGTGAACAGTGCAGGAAGAGTAGGGTAATTGTATCTTAAGGACTAACCCATGGGATTCTCCCATATAAAACCAAACTGCATTGTTTCATTGGCAGAGGAGGAAAGAGGTTGGTTCATTTAAGATAGATCCAGGTGAATGAACTTGAACCCATGTGTGCACATGACAGAAGCTGTATGACTGCGTAAGCCTGTGCTTATGTGCCATTTGGCTCTAATTTTGGTAAATGTAGTGGTAGCTGTTCAGTTCTTGTGTTAACGGTGTCATGCTGTCTCTGCAGGATGACTGTGAGCAAACAGTCTGAAGATGTTTTAGCAGTGCATATAGCTGCATATATTTTTCCATAAATAGGAGTTTATTCTTTGGCAGACAAGCTAGCATTAGAGCTGCAAAAACATGAGGAATATAGTAAGTGCTGGGAAAAAGAAAACCAAGCAGAGAGACAATCTGTGAAGCAGAAGAAATAAATAGAGACTGAAAAGAAAGAAGGGGGGGGTGG
>NW_009188807.1:0-2620 GCF_000690835.1 Fulmarus glacialis
CAGACACAGAGCAGCCCAAAAGGAGGAAGCACCAAACCCTGAAATGCAGGGGGACACTGGCCTGCTAACCCCGCCTGACACCCCTCCACCCCAGAACCTAGCGGAGCTGGCTACGTGCAAACCTGCAGTCGGCACAGAGCTGGCTCAGCGTCGCTGCACCCCATTCCCAGAGGCAAAGGGGAAGGCACAAAAGCCGCGACACCGCGCTGGCCGCAGTGCCGCAGGAGCTCTTCCCTGGCTCTGCGGTGTCCGCTCGCCTCTGCTGTCCGGCTCCAGCTGGAGGCTGGCGGGCAGCCCCATGGCAGCGTGACCGGGCTTCGCTCGGAGCCAGTCGGGAGGAGCTCTCGGGAAACAAGCTCCCTGCTTTGATCTCCTCGGGTTGGCCGGGCTCACAGGGTTCTGTCTCGCCCGGGAAGCTCTTCAGAGCTGGGAGGGCTGAAAGGTATGGCACAGAGAGACCAAAGCCCTCGTAGAGCTTGAAACAGCTTTTATCTGCACAGTTCAGTTACCAGCTGTTTTATCTGCGCTGTTATCAACGGCATATCCAACTTCTCTGGTAGGGAGAGCTGACTAGCGACAAATGTAAAATGACATTTTCTGCCAGAGTGGTTAAAATGCTCCTTGTGGTATTTATTTATTCGTGTTACTTCTAGATGTTATTTTGAGCCAAATGTTTGGCTACAGCACTGGTAAGTGTGAAGATCCCCGTTGTAAATAGCTCCCTGGAGAGGATCTCTCTGGGTGGTTGTACTTCTGGAATATACCCTGCACATGAATACAAGAAAGAGAGGGTTCCTGCCCCAGAGAGTTTGTAGTAACAGGCACAAAGTAACAGACTTTTTGGCACAGGAAATCAGTATTTGTCAGTATAATAGGTCATGGTCTGTTAGGACCAACAGGCTACTATTCGCCAAGCTTGTCTTGAAATCATAGCGAGGGGTACTCGTTCAGACAGTGTTGGGGAAGCACGGAGTGGCTTTGTTCACAGAAAGCTCAGGAAAGCATGGTTCTCCTGCAAACCAGCCAGATGTATTTAAGGACTGTGTTGCATTAGGGCCTAACATCTGCCTTGCAATCTGAATATAACACAAATCTGAACCGTTAGGGGTGTGCTGCTCCACCATTTGATTCAGACATGAGGCACAAACTCACTCAGGATGCTCCGTGGTTGGCTGCCTACCCTGATTAGATGAAGAACAGCACTGTATCATCTTAATTTCTTCCTGTTACAAAACTCCATCTTGTCATGAAATACATTGCCATGTGCCTTTTTGACTACTTTCAGACCAGTCCTGAGTGCTCACTCTGTAACTAAAAGAATAAGCTTAGCATTATTACCCACTTTCAGATGAGGAAAGACCTAAATCTGAAAGGCTATTCCAATCTTTTATATTTATACAACTCCAAATGCATATAATATAAGCCACTGAGCACAATTGTAAACTGAGAAGAAAGCAGAAGACTTTTGTGGATTTTTTTTCCCCAGCTAAACAACCCGGGTGTTTGAGATATTATTACTATTGCAATGATGAGTTTTAATGAGTTTGTATTAAAACGCAAGGCAGCAAAGGCTGAGAAGCTCCCCAGGCCATTCCCCTCCTGTAAAAGCTCCATGTGTCAGGCAATGCAGGCCAGTTTCCCTCAAACCAATCACAAAGCTGTTGCTGGGCCTCTGCTCCCTTCCTACTGGTGTGCAGCCCTGGGTGTTATCTGTGTCCGTTTGGTAGGCAGCGGTTTTCCTTGGGTGCCGGCAAACACAGGATTTTGTAGGCGGACTGAACCGACGGGCATCTCATGAGTCTTGCAAACAAAAGCCCCATTTTGTTCTCGGCTATGCCCTTGAATTGCTGTATAGTTTGACTCGGATGGCACAGGAGCCAACTGAGTGCAGCACAGATCTACCAGAAGGTGCTCTGTAAGTGAGAACAGAATAAGAAATAGGCATTATTATTATTATTTCTACTTATGATTGATTTTACCCCAGTGGCAAGGCCTTAGTCCTGCCTTATAAACTGCATTATATCCCAGACGCATACTCCACTTTACGTGTGCGTATATATATATATATATATATACTCACTGATTATATCTCGGGCAGACAGACTGTCTGCAGGACTCAGATCTCTTTGTCCATCAGGCCTTTTTTGTCCCTTGTTTCACCTCTCCCATTTCCGGGCTGCCTGATCTCCATCCCCTGACAGGAGTCTCCTGCAGCCTCCCTGCCCTCGTGTGGTCTCTTCAGGCTGCTCCGGCCTCGGGCCCCGGCGGGCATCCCCGCCTCATGACAGCGGCCGGACACCAACTTGTTTTCCCTGTGCCTTGCTCAAAAGGCACACAGGGCCTAGCACAAACCTGCCTGCAGGCCTCACCTGTGCCAGTCCCAGTGGGTTTGTGCCTGCTCACACCGGTCCCGGTCCTGGGTGGGGAGACCACGCTTCCCTGCCGCTTCTCTCCCTCTAGCGTGCTGGAACACATCGGATATTTCTTAAATAGAAATACACGGCTTCCTTCGGACTAAAACAACAGTCCCTCTCCCTACAGGCACCTCAGAAACTGCCTCCCAGTGAGGCCCCCGGGCAGAGCTGCCCCTCACCCTGCCCCAGGGAAGAAAATCAAGGAG